>NC_086450.1:438385495-438617995 GCF_028390025.1 Pseudophryne corroboree
CTGTTTGGATTCTGGCTGTTGGGATTCCGGCGCTAATGTTGACCTGTTTGGGATTCTGGCGTCAATGTTTTGACGGGCGTCGGTTTTCCGACTGCCGGGATCTTGAACATATACCCATGTGTGGGTGTGGCCACACCCTGGTAAGCTTTTTCACTATTTTTGTGGATATACCTCACAACCTACTGCAACTAGGACCTAATCGCAGGACTGTACCCCCAAAATCGGGACAGTTGGGAGGTATGGTGCAGCCAGCTTCCAATTTAGAGTACCACAGAAAGTCTTACAAAAATATATTTTCTCTAACGTCCTATGTGGATGCTGGGGACTCCGTAAGGACCATGGGGAATAGCGGCTCCGCAGGAGACTGGGCACATCTAAAGAAAGCTTTAGGACTATCTGGTGTGCACTGGCTCCTCCCCCTATGACCCTCCTCCAAGCCTCAGTTAGATCTCTGTGCCCGAACGAGAAGGGTGCACACTAGGGGCTCTCCTGAGCTTCTTAGTGAAAGTTTTAGATTAGGTTTTTTATTTTCAGTGAGACCTGCTGGCAACAGGCTCACTGCATCGAGGGACTAAGGGGAGAAGAAGCGAACTCACCTGCGTGCAGAGTGGATTGGGCTTCTTAGGCTACTGGACATTAGCTCCAGAGGGACGATCACAGGCCCAGCTTGGATGGGTCCCAGAGCCGCGCCGCCGGCCCCCTTACAGAGCCAGAAGGCAGAAGAGGTCCGGAAAATCGGCGGCAGAAGACGTCCTGTCTTCAACAAGGTAGCGCACAGCACTGCAGCTGTGCGCCATTGCTCTCAGCACACTTCACACTCCGGTCACTGAGGGTGCAGGGCGCTGGGGGGGGGCGCCCTGAGACGCAATAAAAACACCTTGGATGGCAAAAAAATGCATCACATATAGCTCCTGGGCTATATGGATGCATTTAACCGCTGCCAGAATCCATAAAAAAGCAGGAGAAAAGTCCGCGAAAAAGGGGCGGAGCCTATCTCCTCAGCACACTGGCGCCATTTTCCCTCACAGCTCCGTTGGAGGGAAGCTCCCTGGCTCTCCCCTGCAGTCACTACACTACAGAAAGGGTTAAAAAAAGAGAGGGGGGCACTAATTAGGTGCAGTATTAACTATACAGCAGCTATAAGGGGAAAAACACTTATATAAGGTTATCCCTGTATATATATATATATATATAGCGCTCTGGTGTGTGCTGGCAAACTCTCCCTCTGTCTCCCCAAAGGGCTAGTGGGGTCCTGTCCTCTATCAGAGCATTCCCTGTGTGTGTGCTGTATGTCGGTACGTTTGTGTCGACATGTATGAGGAGAAAAATGATGTGGAGACGGAGCAGATTGCCTGTAATAGTGATGTCACCCCCTAGGGGGTCGACACCTGAGTGGATGAACTGTTGGAAGGAATTACGTGACAGTGTCAGCTCTGTATAAAAGACAGTGGTTGACATGAGACAGCCGGCTACTCAGCTTGTGCCTGTCCAGACGTCTCATAGGCCGTCAGGGGCTCTAAAGCGCCCGTTACCTCAGATGGCAGATATAGACGCCGACACGGATACTGACTCCAGTGTCGACGGTGAAGAGACGAATGTGACTTCCAGTAGGGCCACACGTTACATGATTGAGGCAATGAAAAATGTTTTACACATTTCTGATAATACGAGTACCACCAAAAAAGGGGTATTATGTTCGGTGAGGAAAAACTACCTGTAGTTTTCCTGAATCTGAGAAATTAAATGAGGTGTGTGATGATGCGTGGGTTTCCCCCGATAACAACGGATAATTTCTAAAATGTTATTGGCATTATATCCTTTCCCGCCAGAGGTTAGGGTGCGTTGGGAAACACCCCCTAGGGGGGATAAAGCGCTCACACGCTTGTAAGGGCTCTACCTTCGCCTGAGATGGCCGCCCTTAAGGATCCTGCTGATAGAAAGCAGGAGGGTATCCTAAAAGGTATTTACACACATACTGGTGTTATACTGCGACCAGCAATCGCCTCAGCCTGGATGTGCAGTGCTGGGTTGGCGTGGTCGGATTCCCTGACTGAAAATATTGATACCCTAGATAGGGACAGTATATTTTTGCCTATAGAGCATTTAAAAGATGCATTTTTATATATGCGTGATGCACAGCGGAATATTTGCCGACTGGCATCAAGTCTAAGCGCGTTGTCCATTTCTACCAGTAGAGGGTTATGGACACGTCAGTGGTCAGGTGATGCGTATTCCAAACGGCATTTGGAAGTATTGCTTTATTAAGGGAGGAGTTATTTGGGGTCGGTCTTTCAGACCTGGTGGCCACGGCAACAGCTGGGAATTCCACGTTTGTACCCCAGGTCGCCTCTCAACATGAGAAGACGCCGTATTATCAGGCGCAGTCTTTTCGTGGACAAGCGGGCAAAAGGTTCCTCATTTCTGCCCCGTGACAGAGGGAGAGGAAAAAGGCTGCAGAAATCAGCCAGTTCCCAGGAACAGAAACCCTCTCCCGCCTCTGCCAAGCCCTCAGTATACGCTGGGGCTTTACAAGCAGAATCAGGCACGGTGGGGGGCCCGTCTCAATGAATTTCAGCGCGCAGTGGGCTCACTCGCAATTAGACCCCTGGATCCTTCAGGTGATATCTCAGGGGTACAAATTAGAATTCGAGACGTCTCCCCCTCGCTGTTTCCTAAAGTCGGCTTTACCGATGTCTCCTTCTGACAGGGAGACAGTTTTGGAAGCCATTCACAAGCTGTATTCCCAGCAGGTGATAATCAAGATACCCCTCCTGCAACAGGGAACGGGGTATTATTCCACACTGTTGTGGTACCGAAGCCGGACGGCTCGGTGAGACCGATTCTAAATCTAAAATCTTTGAACACTTACGTACAGAGGTTCAAATTCAAGATTGAGTCACTCAGAGCAGTGATTGCGAACCTGGAAGAAGGGGACTACATGATGTCTCGGGACATCAAGGATGCTTACTTTCATGTCAAAATTTACCCTTCTCACCAAGGGTACCTCAGGTTTATGGTACAGAACTGTCACTATCAGTTCAGACGCTGCCGTATGGATGGTACACGGCACCCCGGGTCTTTACCAAGGTAATGGCCGAAATGATGATATTCCTTCGAAGGAAGTGAATTTTAGTTATCCCTTCCTTGGACAATTCCCTGATAAGGGTAAGATCCAGGGAACAGTTGGAGGTCGGTGTAGCACTATCTCAGGTAGTGTTGCGGCAGCACGATTGGATTCTCAATATTCAAAAATCGCACCTGGTTCCGACGACGTGTCTTCTGTTCCTAGGGATGATCCTGGACACAGTCCAGAAAAAGGTGTTTCTCCCGGAGGAGAAAGCCAGGGAGTTATCCGAGCTAGTCAGGAACCTCCTAAAACCGAGCCAAGTCTCAGTGCATCAATGCACAAGGGTTCTGGGTAAAATGGTGGCTTCCTACGAAGCAATCCCATTCGGCAGATTCCACGCAAGAACTTTCCAGTGGGACCTGCTGGACAAATGGTCCGGATCGCATCTTCAGATGCATCAGCGGATAACCTTGTCACCAAGGACAAGGGTGTCCCTCCTGTGGTGGTTGCAGAGTGCTCATCTTCTAGAGGGCCGCAGATTAGGCATTCAGGACTGGGTCCTGGTGACCACGGATGCCAGCCTGCGAGGCTGGGGAGCAGTCACACAGGGAAGGAATATCCAGGGCTTATGGTCAAGCCTGGAGACATCACTTCACATAAATATCCTGAAGCTAAGGGACATTTACAATGCTCTAAGCTTAGCAAGACCTCTGCTTCAAGGTCAGCCGGTGTTGATCCAGTCGGACAACATCACGGCAGTCACCCACGTAAACAGACAGGGTGGCACAAGAAGCAGGAGGGCAATGGCAGAAGCTGCAAGGATTCTTCGCTGGGCGGAAAATCATGTGATAGCACTGTCAGCAGTATTCATTCCGGGAGTGGACAACTGGGAAGCAGACTTCCTCAGCACGACCTCCACCCGGGAGAGTGGGGACTTCACCCAGAAGTCTTCCACATGATTAAAAACTCAACAGGTATTGCGCCAGGTCCAGGGACCCTCAGGCAATAAGCTGTAGACGCTCTGGTAACACCGTGGGTGTACCAGTCAGGGTATGTGTTCCCTCCTCTGCCTCTCATACCCAAGGTACTGAGATTGATAAGATGGAGAGGAGTAAGCACTATATTCGTGGTTCCGGATTGGCCAAGAAGGACTTGGTAACCGGAACTTCAAGAGATGCTCACGGAGGATCCGTGGCCTCTACCTCTAAGAAGGGACCTGCTCCAGCAAGGACCCTGTCTGTTCCAAGACTTACCGCGGCTGCGTTTGACGGCATGGCGGTTGAACGCCGGATCTTGAAGGAAAAAAGGCATTCCGGATGAAGTCATCCCTATCCTGATCAAAGCCAGGAAGGATGTAACCGCAAAAACATTATCACCGCAATTGGCGAAAATATGTTGCGTGGTGCGAGGCCAGTAAGGCCCGACGGAGGAAATTCAACTGGGTCGATTCCTACATTTCCTGCAAACAGGAGTGTCTATGGGCCTGAAATTGGGGTCCATTAAGGTTCAAATTTCGGCCCTGTCAATTTTCTTCCAAAAAGAACTAGCTTCAGTCCCTGAAGTTCAGACGTTTGTAAAAGGGGTACTGCATATACAGCCTCCTTTTGTGCCTCCAGTGGCACTTTGGGATCTCAATGTAGTTTTGGGTTCCAAAAGTCACATTGGTTTGAACCACTTAAATCTGTGGAGTTAAAATATCTCACATGGAAAGTGGTCATGCTGTTGGCCCTGGCCTGGGCCAGGCGCGTGTCAGAATTGGCGGCTTTATCCTGAAAAAGCCCTTATCTGATTTTCCATTCGGACAGGGCGGAATTGAGGACTCAGTGGTTTCAGCGTCTCACCTGAACCAACCTATTGGTGGTGCCTGCGGCTACTAGGGACTTGGAGGCCTCCAAGTTGCTAGACGTTGTCAGTGCCCTGAAAATATATGTTTCCAGGACGGCTGGAGTCAGGAAATCTGACTCGCTGTTTATCCTGTGTGCACCCAACAAGCTGGGTGCTCCTGCTTCTAAGCAGACTATTGCTCGTTGGATTTGTAGTACAATTCAGCTTGCACATTCTGTGGCAAGCCTGCCACAGCCAAAAATCTGTAAATGCCCACTCCACAAGGAAGGTGGGCTCATCTTGGGCGGTTGCCCGAGGGGTCTCGGCTTTACAACTTTGCCGAGCAGCTACTTGGTCAGGAGCAAATACGTTTGTAAAATTCTACAAAATTGATATCCTGGCTGAGGAGGACCTGGAGTTCTCTCATTTGGTGCTGCAGAGTCATCCGCACTCTCCCGCCCGTTTGGGAGCTTTGGTATAATCCCCATGGTCCTTACGGGGTCCCCAGCATCCACTTAGGACGTTAGAAAAAATAAGAATTTACTTACCGATAATTCTATTTCTCATAGTCCGTAGTGGATGCTGGGCGCCCATCCCAAGTGCGGATTGTCTGCAATACTTGTACATAGTTATTGTTACAAAAATCGGGTTATTATTGTTGTGAGCCATCTTTTCAGAGGCTCCTCTGTTATCATGCTGTTAACTGGGTTCAGATCACAGGTTGTACGGTGTGATTGGTGTGGCTGGTATGAGTCTTACCCGGGATTCAAAATCCTTCCTTATTGTGTACGCTCGTCCGGGCACAGTGGCCCTCATTCCGAGTTGTTCGCTCGGTATTTTTCATCGCATCGCAGTGAAAATCCGCTTAGTACGCATGCGCAATGTTCGCACTGCGACTGCGCCAAGTAACTTTACTATGTAGAAAGTAATTTTACTCACGGCTTTTTCATCGCTCCGGCGATCGTAATGTGATTGACAGGAAATGGGTGTTACTGGGCGGAAACACGGCGTTTCAGGGGCGTGTGGCTGAAAACGCTACCGTTTCCGGAAAAAACGCAGGAGTGGCCGGGGAAACGGTGGGAGTGCCTGGGCGAACGCTGGGTGTGTTTGTGACGTCAACCAGGAACGACAAGCACTGAACTGATCGCACAGGCAGAGTAAGTCTGGAGCTACTCTGAAACTGCTAAGTAGTTAGTAATCGCAAT
This sequence comes from Pseudophryne corroboree, assembly GCF_028390025.1. Taxonomy (NCBI): domain Eukaryota; kingdom Metazoa; phylum Chordata; class Amphibia; order Anura; family Myobatrachidae; genus Pseudophryne; species Pseudophryne corroboree. The sequence goes on from NC_086450.1 coordinate 438,391,592, forward strand.
ATTGCGAATACATCGGTCGCAATTTTAAGAAGCTAAGATTCACTCCCAGTAGGCGGCGGCTTAGCGTGTGTAACTCTGCTAAATTCGCCTTGCGACCGATCAACTCGGAATGAGGGCCAGTATCCTAACTGAGGCTTGGAGGAGGGTCATAGGGGGAGGAGCCAGTGCACACCAGGTAGTCCTAAAGCTTTCTTTAGATGTGCCCAGTCTCCTGCGGAGCCGCTATTCCCCATGGTCCTTACGGGGTCCCCAGCATCCACTACGGACTATGAGAAATAGAATTATCGGTAAGTAAATTCTTATTAATTGTTTCCACTCATTTACACCGTAATCTATGACTGGTTTTGACAAGTTTTTACATTTGGTGGTTTCTGGACGTCTCAGCGAGGCGATAGTACTGCATTACCTCGGGCGCAGTTAGGGAGGCCAATCCCGGGCCGTTTTTTCAATCCCGGGATTCGGGATTGAAAACCGCTCAATCCCGGGATTTCCAGGATCCTGGGATTGCAGTAGGGATCAGTGGAGGGCAGTGGAGAAGGGTGTAGGGAGCAGGGAGGCTGTAGGGAGCGGCGTGGGAAGGTTGGCGTAGGTAACGTCACGGGAGGGAGGCTGTAGAGAGCACTGCAGTGAGGAAGGGTGGGTTTAAGTAATACTACTCACTATTAGGCGGGCGGCAGCCATGGACACGCTGAATGCGACAGCATTTCAAATGTAGCGCCGGCCGCCAGCCAATCAGAGCTGAAGGGGTAAAGGGAAATCCTACAGTGCTCCAAATTACATAAAGGGGGCTGCTGATACCCCTATAAATCAAATCCACTTTCTGTAGTGTTCGTTTTCTGAGGTGAAAGTGCCCCTTTACAATATTGCGAGGAGGCCATTTTGTTCCTATTACTGTCCTGACACCGACCAGAGTATCCATGGGTGGCAGCATTGCAGCACCCTCACTTCACTGTTCCATCATATCAGTGTGCTTCACTTTACTATATTCTTGCCGTTAAAGGACTGAAAAAAGGGTTTTTCCCCACATTAAGTAGTACTGTGCTTTGACCTATACCGGGATCGCTCACGTGATAGGTCCTTCCTGAACGCTACCAGTCCTTCCCAAAGTCCTGTAATAGGACATCTGCATTGAGCACAATACTAATCCATAGACAGAGGGGTTTCGGGCCTGGGTACTGCTTGGCGTTTTATGAAGTCTTTACATTTGGTGAATCTACATTTCGCTCTGTGTGTGTTCTATAGTACGTGAGATAGCCATGTGTTCCACTTCTGAGGAAATCCTAGCATATGGTCTTCGGCTATGTCATGGAAACTGCTTTTGTTTGTTACTGCTGTCTCCATGTGGATTCCCTCCAAGAGTGGTTAATAAAATCAAGCTGCAGGGTTATTTACACTGACTGTGCTGCTCCGCAGCCCGCTGGTGCCTCCTCCTGCTCCGTATTAACTACAGTCTCTCATAAATCACAATTAGAGAGAGAGCTCAAATGGCCACCCTGTACACTTACTTGTGTACCGCCATATATACACTGCTCAAAAAAATAAAGGGAACACTTAAACAACACAATGTAACTCCAAGTCAATCACACTTCTGTGAAATCAAACTGTCCACTTAGGAAGCAACACTGATTGACAATCAATTTCACATGCTGTTGTGCAAATGGAATAGACAACAGGTGGAAATTATAGGCAATTAGCAAGACACCCCCAATAAAGGAGTTGTTCTGCAGGTGGTGACCACAGACCACTTTGCAGCTCCTATGCTTTCTGGCTGATGTTTTGGTCACTTTTGAAAGCTGGCGGTGCTTTCACTCTAGTGGTAGCAAGAGACGGAGTCTACAACCCACACAAGTGGCTCAGGTAGTGCAGCTCATCCAGGATGGCACATCAATGCGAGCTGTGGCAAGAAGGTTTGCTGTGTCTGTCAGCGTAGTGTCCAGAGCATGGAGGCGCTTCCAGGAGACAGGCCAGTACATCAGCAGACGTGGAGGAGGCCGTAGGAGGGCAACAACCCAGCAGCAGGACCGCTACCTCCGCCTTTGTGCGAGGAGGAACAGGAGGAGCGCTGCCAGAGCCCTGCAAAATGACCTCCAGCAAGCCACAAATGTGCATGTGTCTACTCAAACGATCAGAAACAGACTCCATGAGGGTGGTATGAGGGCTCGATGTCCACAGGTGGGGGTTGTGCTTACAGCCCAACACCGTGCAGGACGTTTGGCATTTGCCAGAGAACACCAAGATTGGCAAATTCGCCACTGGCGCCCTGTGCTCTTCACAGATGAAAGCAGGTTCTCACTGAGCACATGTGACAGACGTGACAGAGTCTGGAGTCGCCAAGGAGAACGTTCTGCTACCTGCAACATCCTCCAGCATGACCGGTTTGGCAGTGGGTCAGTAATGGTGTGGGGTGGCATTTCTTTGGGGGGCCGCACAGCCCTCCATGTGCTCGCCAGAGGTAGCCTGACTGCCATTAGGTACCGAGATGAGATCCTCAGACCCCTTGTGAGACCATATGCTGGTGCGGTTAGCCCTGGGTTCCTCCTAATGCAAGACAATGCTAGACCTCATGTGGCTGGAGTGTGTCAGCAGTTCCTGCAAGACAAAGGCATTGATGCTATGGACTCGCCCGCCCGTTCCCCAGACCTGAATCCAATTGAGCACATCTGGGACATCATGTCTCGCTCCATCCACCAACGCCACGTTGCACCACAGACTGTCCAGGAGTTAGCGGATGCTTTAGTCCAGGTCTGGGAGGAGATCCCTCAGGAGACCATCTGCCACCTCATCAGGAGGTGAGATCTGAATGAATGAAATATTCTTATTAAATACTTTGTTCTTTACATAGTTGAATGTGCTGACAACAAAATCACACAAAAATTATCAATGGAAATCACATTTATTAACCCATGGAGGTCTGGATTTGGAGTCATACTCAAAATTAAAGTGGAAAAACACACTACAGGCTGATCCAACTTTGATGTAATGTCCTTAAAGCAAGTCAAAATGAGGCTCAGTAGTGTGTGTGGCCTCCACGTGCCTGTATGACCTCCCTACAACGCCTGGGCATGCTCCTGATGAGGTGGCAGATGGTCTCCTGAGGGATCTCCTCCCAGACCTGGACTAAAGCATCCGCTAACTCCTGGACAGTCTGTGGTGCAACGTGGCGTTGGTGGATGGAGCGAGACATGATGTCCCAGATGTGCTCAATTGGATTCAGGTCTGGGGAACGGGCGGGCCAGTCCATAGCATCAATGCCTTTGTCTTGCAGGAACTGCTGACACACTCCAGCCACATGAGGTCTAGCATTGTCTTGCATTAGGAGGAACCCAGGGCTAATCGCACCAGCATATGGTCTCACAAGGGGTCTGAGGATCTCATCTCGGTACCTAATGACAGTCAGGCTACCTCTGGCGAGCACATGGAGGGCTGTGCGGCCCCCCAAAGAAATGCCACCCCACACCATTACTGACCCACTGCCAAACTGGTCATGCTGGAGGATGTTGCAGGTAGCAGAACGTTCTCCTTGGCGACTCCAGACTCTGTCACGTCTGTCACATGTGCTCAGTGAGAACCTGCTTTCATCTGTGAAGAGCACAGGGCGCCAGTGGCGAATTTGCCAATCTTGGTGTTCTCTGGCAAATGCCAAACGTCCTGCACGGTGTAGGGCTGTAAGCACAACCCCCACCTGTGGACATCGAGCCCTCATACCACCCTCATGGAGTCTGTTTCTGATCGTTTGAGTAGACACATGCACATTTGTGGCTTGCTGGAGGTCATTTTGCAGGGCTCTGGCAGCGCTCCTCCTGTTACTCCTTGCACAAAGGCGGAGGTAGCGGTCCTGCTGCTGGGTTGTTGCCCTCCTACGGCCTCCTCCACGTCTCCTGATGTACTGGCCTGTCTCCTGGAAGCGCCTCCATGCTCTGGACACTACGCTGACAGACACAGCAAACCTTCTTGTCACAGCTCGCATTGTTGTGCCATCCTGGATGAGCTGCACTACCTGAGCCACTTGTGTGGGTTGTAGACTCCGTCTCATGCTACCACTAGAGTGAAAGCACCGCCAACTTTCAAAAGTGACCAAAACATCAGCTAGAAAGCATAGGAGCTGAGAAGTGGTCTGTGGTCACCACCTGCAGAACAACTCCTTTATTGGGGGTGTCTTGCTAATTGCCTATAATTTCCACCTGTTGTCTATTCCATTTGCACAACAGCATGTGAAATTGATTGTCAATCAGTGTTGCTTCCTAAGTAGACAGTTTGATTTCACAGAGGTGTGATTGACTTGGAGTTACATTGTGTTGTATAAGTGTTCCCTTTGTTTCTCTAACGTCCTAAGTGGATGCTGGGGACTCCGTAAGGACCATGGGGAATAGCGGCTCCGCAGGAGACTGGGCACATCTAAAGAAAGCTTTAGGACTATCTGGTGTGCACTGGCTCCTCCCCCTATGACCCTCCTCCAAGACTCAGTTAGATCTCTGTGCCCGAACGAGAAGGGTGCACACTAGGGGCTCTCCTGAGCTTCTTAGTGAAAGTTTTAGTTTAGGTTTTTTATTTTCAGTGAGACCTGCTGGCAACAGGCTCACTGCATCGAGGGACTAAGGGGAGAAGAAGCGAACTCACCTGCGTGCAGAGTGGATTGGGCTTCTTAGGCTACTGGACATTAGCTCCAGAGGGACGATCACAGGCCCAGCCATGGATGGGTCCCAGAGCCGCGCCGCCGGCCCCCTTACAGAGCCAGAAGACAGAAGAGGTCCGGAAAATCGGCGGCAGAAGACATCCTGTCTTCACCAAGGTAGCGCACAGCACTGCAGCTGTGCGCCATTGCTCCTCAGCACACTTCACACTTCGGTCACTGAGGGTGCAGGGCGCTAGGGGGGGCGCCCTGAGCAGCAATAAAAACACCTTGGCTGGCGAAAATACATCACATATAGCCCCCAGGGCTATATGGATGAATTTTAACCCCTGCCAGAATCCATAAAAAAGCAGGAGAAAAGTCAGCGAAAAAGGGGCGGTGCCTATCTCCTCAGCACACTGGCGCCATTTTCCCTCACAGCTCAGTTGGAGGGAAGCTCCCCTGGCTCTCCCCTGCAGTCACTACACTACAGAAAGGGTTAAAAAAGAGAGGGGGGCACTAATTAGGCGCAGTATTAACAATACAGCAGCTATAAGGGGAAAAACACTTATATAAGGTTATCCCTGTATATATATAGCGCTTGGGTGTGTGCTGGCAAACTCTCCCTCTGTCTCCCCAAAGGGCTAGTGGGGTCCTGTCCTCTATCAGAGCATTCCCTGTGTGTGTGCTGTATGTCGGTACGTTTGTGTCGACATGTATGAGGAGAAAAATGATGTGGAGACGGAGCAGATTGCCTGTAATAGTGATGTCACCCCCTAGGGGGTCGACACCTGAGTGGATGAACTGTTGGAAGGAATTACGTGACAGTGTCAGCTCTGTATAAAAGACAGTGGTTGACATGAGACAGCCGGCTACTCAGCTTGTGCCTGTCCAGACGTCTCATAGGCCGTCAGGGGCTCTAAAGCGCCCGTTACCTCAGATGGCAGATATAGACGCCGACACGGATACTGACTCCAGTGTCGACGGTGAAGAGACAAATGTGACTTCTAGTAGGGCCACACGTTACATGATTGAGGCAATGAAAAATGTTTTACACATTTCTGATAATACGAGTACCACCAAAAAGGGGTATTATGTTCGGTGAGGAAAAACTACCTGTAGTTTTCCTGAATCTGAGAAATTAAATGAGGTGTGTGATGATGCGTGGTTTTCCCCCGATAACAACTGATAATTTCTAAAATGTTATTGGCATTATATCCTTTCCCGCCAGAGGTTAGGGTGCGTTGGGAAACACCCCCTAGGGTGGATAAAGCGCTCACACGCTTGTAAGGGCTCTACCCTCTTCTGAGATGGCCGCCCTTAAGGATCCTGCTGATAGAAAGCAGGAGGGTATCCTAAAATGTATTTACACACATACTGGTGTTATACTGCGACCAGCAATCGCCTCAGCCTGGATGTGCAGTGCTGGGTTGGCGTGGTCGGATTCCCTGACTGAAAATATTGATACCCTAGATAGGGACAGTATATTTTTGCCTATAGAGCATTTAAAAGATGCATTTATATATATGCGTGATGCACAGCGGAATATTTGCCGACTGGCATCAAGTCTAAGTGCGTTGTCCATTTCTACCAGTAGAGGGTTATGGACACGTCAGTGGTCAGGTGATGCGTATTCCAAACGGCATTTGGAAGTATTGCCTTAATAAGGGGAGGAGTTATTTGGGGTCGGTCTTTCAGACCTGGTGGCCACGGCAACAGCTGGGAAATCCACGTTTGTACCCCAGGTCGCCTCTCAACATGAGAAGACGCCGTATTATCAGGCGCAGTCTTTTCGTGGACAAGCGGGCAAAATGTTCCTCATTTCTGCCCCGTGACAGAGGGAGAGGAAAAAGGCTGCAGAAATCAGCCAGTTCCCAGGAACAGAAACCCTCTCCCGCCTCTGCCAAGCCCTCAGTATGACGCTGGGGCTTTACAAGCAGAATCAGGCACGGTGGGGGGCCCGTCTCAATGAATTTCAGCGCGCAGTGGGCTCACTCGCAAGTAGACCCCTGGATCCTTCAGGTGATATCTCAGGGGTACAAATTAGAATTCGAGACGTGTCCCCCTCGCCGTTTTCCTAAAGTCGGCTTTACCGATGTCTCCTTCTGACAGGGAGACAGTTTTGTAAGCCATTCACAAGCTGTATTCCCAGCAGGTGATAATCAAGGTACCCCTCCTGCAACAGGGAACGGGGTATTATTCCATACTGTTGTGGTACCGAAGCCGGACGGCTCGGTGAGACCGATTCTAAATCTAAAATCTTTGAACACTTACATACAGAGGTTCAAATTCAAGATTGAGTCACTCAGAGCAGTGATTGCGAACCTGGAAGAAGGGGACTACATGATGTCTCGGGACATCAAGGATGCTTACCTTCATGTCAAAATTTACCCTTCTCACCAAGGGTACCTCAGGTTTATGGTACAGAACTGTCACTATCAGTTCAGACGCTGCCGTATGGATGGTCCACGGCACCCCGGGTCTTTACCAAGGTAATGGCCGAAATGATGATATTCCTTCGAAGGAAGGGAATTTTAGTTATCCCTTACTTGGACGATTCCCTGATAAGGGTAAGATCCAGGGAACAGTTGGAGGTCGGTGTAGCACTATCTCAGGTAGTGTTGCGGCAGCACGATTGGATTCTCAATATTCCAAAATCGCAGCTGGTTCCGACGACTTGTCTTCGGTTCCTAGGGATGATCCTGGACACAGTCCAGAAAAAGGTGTTTCTCCCGGAGGGGAAAGACAGGGAGTTATCCGAGCTAGTCAGGAACCTCCTAAAACCGAGCCAAGTCTCAGTGCATCAATGCACAAGGGTTCTGGGTAAAATGGTGGCTTCCTACGAAGCAATCCCATTCGGCAGATTCCACGCAAGAACTTTCCAGTGGGACCTGCTGGACAAATGGTCCGGGTCGCATCTTCAGATGCATCAGCGGATAACCCTGTCACCAAGGACAAGGGTGTGCCTCCTGTGGTGGTTGCAGAGTGCTCATCTTCTAGAGGGCCGCAGATTCGGCATTCAGGACTGGGTCCTGGTGACCACGGATGCCAGCCTGCGAGGCTGGGGAGCAGTCACACACGGAAGGAATATCCAGGGCTTATGGTCAAGCCTGGAGACATCACTTCACATAAATATCCTGAAGCTAAGGGCCATTTACAAGGCTCTAAGCTTAGCAAGACCTCTGCTTCAAGGTCAGCCGGTGTTGATCCAGTCGGACAACATCACGGCAGTCACCCACGTAAACAGACTGGGTGGCACAAGAAGCAGGAGGGCAATGGCAGAAGCTGCAAGGATTCTTCGCTGGGCGGAAAATCATGTGATAGCACTGTCAGCAGTATTCATTCCGGGAGTGGACAACTGGGAAGCAGACTTCCTCAGCACGACCTCCACCCGGGAGAGTGGGGACTTCACCCAGAAGTCTTCCACATGATTATAAACCGTTGGGAAAAACTCGACAGGTATTGCGCCAGGTCAAGGGACCCGCAGGCAATAGCTGTAGACGCTCTGGTAACACCGTGGGTGTACCAGTCAGTGTACGTGTTCCCTCCTCTGCCTCTCATACTCAAGGTACTGAGATTGATAAGATGGAGAGGAGTAAGCACTATATTCGTGGCTCCGGATTGGCCAAGAAGGACTTGGTAACCGGAACTTCAAGAGATGCTCACGGAGGATCCATGGCCTCTACCTCTAAGAAGGGACCTGCTCCAACAAGGACCCTTTCTGTTCCAAGACTTACCGCGGCTGCGTTTGACGGCAGGGCGGTTGAACGCCGGATCCTGAAGGAAAAAAAGGCATTCCGGATGAAGTCATCCCTATCCTGATCAAAGCCAGGAAGGATGTAACCGCAAAACATTATCACCGCATTTGGCGAAAATATGTTGCGTGGTGCGAGGCCAGTAAGGCCCGACGGAGGAAATTCAACTGGGTCGATTCCTACATTTCCTGCAAACAGGAGTGTCTATGGGCCTGAAATTGGGGTCCATTAAGGTTCAAATTTCGGCCCTGTCAATTTTCTTCCAAAAAGAACTAGCTTCAGTCCCTGAAGTTCAGACGTTTGTAAAAGGGGTACTGCATATACAGCCTCCTTTTGTGCCTCCAGTGGCACTTTGGGATCTCAATGTAGTTTTTTGGGTTCCAAAAGTCACATTGGTTTGAACCACTTAAATCTGTGGAGTTAAAATATCTCACATGGAAAGTGGTCATGCTGTTGGCCCTGGCCTGGGCCAGGCGCGTGTCAGAATTGGCGGCTTTATCCTGTAAAAGCCCTTATCTGATTTTCCATTCGGACAGGGCGGAATTGAGGACTCGTCCTCAGTTTCTCCCTAAGGTGGTTTCAGCGTTTCACCTGAACCAACCTATTGTGGTGCCTGCGGCTACTAGGGACTTGGAGGACTCCAAGTTGCTAGACGTTGTCAGGGCCCTGAAAATATATGTTTCCAGGACGGCTGGAGTCAGAAAATCTGACTCGCTGTTTATCCTGTATGCACCCAACAAGCTGGGTGCTCCTGCTTCTAAGCAGACTATTGCTCGTTGGATTTATAGTACAATTCAGCTTGCACATTCTGTGGCAGGCCTGCCACAGCCAAAAATCTGTAAATGCCCACTCCACAAGGAAGGTGGGCTCATCTTGGGCGGCTGCCCGAGGGGTCTCGGCTTTACAACTTTGCCGAGCAGCTACTTGGTCAGGAGCAAATACGTTTGTAAAATTCTACAAAATTGATACCCTGGCTGAGGAGGACCTGGAGTTCTCTCAATTGGTGCTGCAGAGTCATCCGCACTCTCCCGCCCGTTTGGGAGCTTTGGTATAATCCCCATGGTCCTTACGGAGTTCCCAGCATCCACTTAGGACGTTAGAGAAAATAAGAATTTACTTACCGATAATTCTATTTCTCGTAGTCCGTAGTGGATGCTGGGCGCCCATCCCAAGTGCGGATTGTCTGCAATACTGGTACATAGTTATTGTTACCAAAAAATCGGGTTATTGCTGTAGTGAGCCATCTTTTCTAGAGGCTCCTCTGTTATCATGCTGTTAACTGGGTTCAGATCACAAGTTGTACAGTGTGATTGGTGTGGCTGGTATGAGTCTTACCCGGGATTCAAAATCCTTCCTTATTGTGTACGCTCGTCCGGGCACAGTATCCTAACTGAGGCTTGGAGGAGGGTCATAGGGGGAGGAGCCAGTGCACACCAGATAGTCCTAAAGCTTTCTTTAGATGTGCCCAGTCTCCTGCGGAGCCGCGATTCCCCATGGTCCTTACGGAGTCCCCAGCATCCACTACGGACTACGAGAAATAGAATTATCGGTAAGTAAATTTTTATTTTTTTTGAGCTGTGTGTGTGTGTGTGTGTGTGTGTGTGTGTATATATATATATATATATATATATATAATATATATATATATATATATATACACGAAAATACTTCCTGTCTTTCTATCCAAATCCACAGTTTACAAGCGAAGATCATGAAATATGACATACGAGCGTATTAAAACACGGCAGAGGCAACTTATGCAATTAGAAATCCCTAGCACCCCTAGGGGTGTGTGGGGGTGGGCAGCAGCAGCACAGAGTATATCAGGAGACAGCATAACTGTGGAAGGACTGGACCAATTTACAACAAACTTGGTACACATATGCCTTACAATCTGGGAACAAACACTATGGGGTCAGACACTCCTAGCATCCCTAGGGGTGAGGCAGCAGCACTGAGTATTTCAGCAGACAGCATAACTCTGGAATGCCAGGAGCAATTTACACCAAACTTGGTACACATATGACTTACACTCTGGAAACAAACACTATGGGGGGTTATGACACCCCTAGAACCCCTAGGTGTGGGACAGCAGCACAGAGTATGTCAGCAGACAGCATAACTGTGGAAAGACTGGACCAATTTACAACAAACTTGGTACACATATGACTTAGAAGCTGGGAACAAACACTGTGGGGGTCAGACACCCCTAGGGATGAGGCAGCAGCACAGAGTTTTTCAGCAGACAGCATAACTCTGGAATGCCAGGAGCAATTTACAACAAATTTGCTACACATATGACTTACACTCTGGGAACAAACACTGTGGGGGTAACACACCACTAGCACTCTTAGGGGTTGGGCCAGCAGCACACACTATATGAGGACATGCATGATATGTCAGTGATGACAGGCTGCATCATGTGACAGGGACAGTGACATGATGTGAGGAGGGAAATGCAGGTAGCACAAACCCACACACTGACAGTTATATAGTGGAAGTAGCACGGTCCCCCAGCAGCACAGAGTATATCAGGAGATACATAGTGTGCTGCGCTATATAAGAAACTGTAAATAAATCGATAATTTCACAGGGGCACTGACATGATGTGCAGAGGGGAATGGAGGCAACCGGAAGCCACAGACTGAGAGTTGTATAGTGGGAAGAGCAGGGTCCCTTGGGGGGACCAAAAAGGGGTTCGGCCACTACACAAAGTGCATCAGGGAAGCAAGATATGCCTATATACTAGATCTCCAACCAACGTAAATTAACGAACAACTATCATTCCAATTTACCATCCTCATACCATAGCGAAGCACAGATATTCAGCTATCTACAATGTTATTTATACTGTATGTTTAATATTTACATTTATTTTTGGAAACAGACATTCTTAACATCCCGGGCAACGCCGAGTACTCCAGCTAGTGTCTGTGTGTATGTATGTGTGTGTTGTGTGTGTGTGTGTGTGTGTGTGTGTGTGTGTGTGTGTGTGTGTGTGTGTGTGTGTGTGTGTAATATATATATATATATATATATATATATATAATGATAAGAATACACTTATCAGAGGGGTAAAATCACTAGGAACGGAACTAGTGCCCCAGTTCCTAAAAACAAAATTCACTTCATAATGAAATAGCGCCACCAGTTCGCCAGTGCTGCACAGAGGATGTTTGTCAGTGATATCGGTCCCTGCCACATTGGAGCTCACCGTCTAGATTCCTGAACATACAAGTGCCCACGCATACTAGGGCTATTTTTTTGTGTGCAAATCCAATTAACCTAACAGTTTTGGTATATTTTTGTTGGGGTGTGGGAGGAAACCTTCGCACACAAGAGAACATACAAACCCCACACAGATAGTGCCCTTGTCTGAAATTGAATTCACAACATCAGTACTGTGTGTAGGTACTGCTTACCACTCCGCCACATTTGGGATGTGATGCCAACTCATGCAGTCACTGTGTAGAGCACTACTAAACAATTTACAGAGAAGGGAGCTGCCCAGATGGGGTTTAAAAGTGATTTGGTATATGTAAGGCAATGGTTGAGCCCCAGATTATCATACAAGCTCACAAAGTTCTAAGCATTCCACATAGTAGATCCCAGTTCTGGAAATTTACTGATACTCGCTGTCTGTTATACCTGGGCCGTCTGGGACGTGCCAGAGGGGCAGGACGAGCAGCAACATACTGTGCAGAGATGTAATGCTGGCGTAAGACAGGCCAAATCGGAAGACAAACCTCAGTCTCTCGTCAGCTCATCCTGGGTAGGGAGATCCTAGACAGGATAATGTTGACCAAGGTATTATCCTTTTTCTGCGTCAGAGTGTTCTAACGGTCTCTGATTTCCCTCTCTCCCCACAGAGGACCCTCCAATGCCCGCCCTCAGATGTCGCTCTAGATTATGACCTCGAGTAAGAATCCACGATTCAATCATTTTTCAGCTGGTGCCACGAACGTACCACCAGAAAACACCAACGGGGTACCAGGTTTTGTCCCCACTGTTATTTTCTCTCTCTTGGTTCTCTCTCATCCTATATGCTTCACCTACCTTTATTGTGTGGTCTCGCAGCACTGGGTGATCTGGGCCTGCCCAATTATCATGTAACTCTCTGGTGCTGTACAACTTCTGCAGTCTGTCTCTGCTCCTCATTGAACCCCGTTTATAACTGACAGACCTATATGCACTTATTAAGGTTCATGCCATTTTCTGCTGTGCTAATGTGTAACTTGTCACATTAAACGTCCAATCTCATGCCACCTTACAACCACCCCTCTCATTGAATAAAACTGTTTCAGCTGTTCCCCCAAAATCCCTTTGCTGGTCTCGGCTTCCCTTATGACTTCAGTAACATTCGACACTTTGAGTTCTTGAAGTTTAAAGAACTTTTCCCCAAATGTGCGACTAGAAATGTATTTCCTCACCCCCTTCTGTGCACAGCTAGGAAGGCTCCTAAAATATGCCGCCTCTCCGGACCTTTTATCTCATTGCAATCATTTGTTCCTTAACTGCTCTGCAACACTAGCTGCCACAGTCCACCAACTCCATCTTATGCAGGGTACGTTCTCACCTCAACTCCTTTATCTGCTGGTGCGCTGTTCCAAACGCTGCCATCTTGCTTTGTCATTATATGTAACCGCACTACAGTGAGGGTGATTCACGCTGCCACAGACGTTTTGCTCATTTAAAAGAAGCCAATTGTTTATACTCTTATTTGTCTCCCCTCCTCCCCCCCCTCCTCCCCCCTCCTCTCTCTCCCCTCAATCCTCCTTCTCTACTCCCTTCTCTCTCCTCCTCTCTCTCCCCACCCCTCCTCTCTCTCTCTCTTTCTCTCTCTCTCCCCCTTCTCTCCTCCTCCCATCCTCTATACTCCTCCTCTTCCCCCCCTCTCTTCTCCTCCTCCTCCTCCTCTCTACTCCTCCTCCTCCTCTCTACTCCTCCTCCTCCTCTCTACTCCTCCTTCTCTCTTCCATCCCGCTGTCTTTCTCCTCCCCCTCCCCTTTCTTCTCACTATGGGGGGTATTCATTTAGTGCTGTGTTTTTCCGGCTAGCCGAAAAAACTTCACTAATTCGATGTAAGTGTATTCAATTGTGGGCATTTTCGCCCATTTTTGAGTCGTTTTTTGCCCATGCCTTTTCTTTTTTTTTTGCGAACGAATCGGCATGGGCGAAAATGGACCCAAAAACGGGTGAATGCGCCCGCAAATTCGCCAAAACATGTAGATCGACGGCGAATTCGCCAATCCATGTGGTTTTTGCCAGTGCCGTTTTTTTCGACCAGTCGAAAAAACGGTATCGGTATTGAATAAGTCGAATGTAAATTCGACCTATAAACAGCCGAAAAGTGCAGTTTTCCGCCTGGATGAAAAAAAGTCACTAAATAAATTCCCCCCTATGTATTCTCCCTCTCACTATGTCTTGTCTTGACGCTATGATTCTCATGTTAGTGATACATTGTTTATTCCTTATCTCTTGTTTTTTTTATTTTTTCCCCAGACCAGAATGGAAACCACATTTGGGCCCACATTCTCAGCCGTGACCACTGTTACTAAAGGTAATGCAGAGAATGAGGTGTGATTGGCAGTTTAAAAAGAAATAAAAATCCAACCGTAAATGATGTGCAATAAAACACTAAAGAAATACTCTGCTGGTGAGCCTCCGCAGTAATGGTGTAAGCTCTCCTGTCTGTCTTGCAGCTGATGGCACTAGCACATTTAAACAACATCGCAGGACGCCCTCCTCATCCAGCACTTTAACCTTCACCACCCGTGATGAAGATGATATTATGGTGAGTTAGAAAATGGAAGCCCATTGACCCTTGTGTCTTTAGCGCTGTGGAGGAGGAACTCCTTTGTGTGTAGATCGGCAGGCGTATTTTTGTTTGTTATTTAGTTAACTAGATTGACGTGTCGTTTGTTGTACCTGCCTGGAGTTGGGAATACAGAACTATGGGGCAGATGTATTAAGCCTGGAGAAGGGATAAAGAAGTGATAAGTGCAAGGTGATAACGCACCAGCCAATCAGCTCCTAACTGTCATTTTTCAAATCCGTAATGATTGACTGGTGTGTCATCGCCTTGCACTTATCACGGCTTTATCCCTTCTCCAGGTTAATACATCTGCCCCTATGAGCACTGACGTCAGGATGGCATTGCTCCTCTAAGAATTTATGTAGACAAACCACAGCCTACAGTGATAGTTGGCTAACGAAGAGCTTTGTAAATGGGCATTGAGAACAGCAACACTACTTCCCGAGCTAACGATGGGCTGTGTCCTCTACTAATTATAGCTAGAGATACCATTCATTGTAAGATAGTAAAAAGTCCTGACAGTCCTTAGAAGTGCTCCCACAATGCACTGCAGAGCTCATTGATGCTGCTGTCTGCAGATGTCATACCGCAGCAGTTTCCCTGGGGTGATTCTCAGATGGAAGGAAAGTAAGGAGAAGTCCCAGAAAGCCATGGCAATAGGCATTTATGCTCACCCATGTCAAGTTACTGCTATAACTATGAACATCAGATCAGTGCTGTACGCCCCGTGTGCCGTGCATAAACCATCGGCACCTGAGAGTGACCTGTGGAATTGCTAATGACCACAAATGAGTTAAAAAAAAAAAAAAAATGCTGGCACCATCCCAGAGGGAATATCATTGCCAATATATGCTCCCCTTTCCACCCCCCCCTCCACACTCAGCATATCCCCCTCCTTCCCCAGCCTGCTCACATCTCCAGCAGGAAGCAGCCGAGCTAGCTGAATTCAATAGGAGGAAGTGTCTGCATATACTCTCTCACAGAGCTGCCAGGGCTTAGAGCGGACAGCGCAGGGGCCGCCGAACCACACTCTGCAGGGTGCTGGAAGCCTCTGCCGTGCTGGGTATCTTTGCAGCGGTGTGGGTGCAGCAGGCACCTTGGCAAATGTAGTCACCACCTTGCGGTCAGGCCAGGAATGAGCTGCACTCGGTGGGACAACCCAACCATTAGTGACCAGGATGTAAGGAAGGTGGGCTGCGGATGGACTGAGAATGACAGGCGTGTAATGGAGTACTACCAGGCATATTCCTTTCCAGTTTCCAGCATGACTCATGGACATTGACTTGAATAGTTTCTCTCCTAAGATTGCCAGTCTGGATTTTGCGCCACGGATTTGGCACTGCTGGATCTTTTTCATTTGGTTTTCTTCTTTTCTAGCCTCCAATTACCACCTCCCGGCGCTCTGATTCCGCCATATCCGTGCGCTCCCTGCATTCTGACTCCAGCATGCCTTTGCGCTCCACCTTCTCACTGCACGAAGAAGAGGAAGAGCCGGTAAGGGGGAAATCTTAACCGTGTCACAAAGCTGTAAGTAGTCTGGCGCCGGCTTACCCCTCACGTTCTTTTCAGCCTGGGAGCGCCTGGTCGGGTGTAACCGAGAATTCTCGTACATCATGCCAGACATTCCCTTTAATCCATTTAGTCTGACAGCCCGCGGCAGGAGCTACATTTGTTGGCTGCAGCTGTCAGACAGTAGTGGGGCGAGTTAGCGATTGCATGAAATGGATAGGTACAGTGTCACATGCTACCGGGAGGAATAAGGCATGTGTATATACTGAAATACTGTATAATAAAATTCATCAAGAACTCGTGCACTTAAATAATTTATTTACTTGGTTCTTAATAATAGGTAATTTGGTGTTATAAGCACCAGCGGTGTCATGAGGCACAAAGTAAGGAGCAGTGATTTGGACTGATATGTGACACACAGCAAAGGCTTTTCCCCTTATTCCCATCACACTTCCTGTTACTGGGCTTGTTGAATGACACAGCTGGGAACCTATAAAATGGCTTCAGCAGTGGGCACAGGTTTTTATTCAGCTGCTCAGGAAATAAACATTCTCGGCGGGAAGTAATGGAGGCCAAAAATCGCTGGAGGTGCGGTATGTCGGACAATGTTCTTTTTAAAGGGGCAGACACTTACAAGGCAAAACCATGCCTTGTAAGTGAGTGCCCCTTTAAAAAAAACTTCCAAGATTGGCCGCCATCCCACGTCTCCGGTGATCTTGGACTCCATTACATCCCCTCCACGGTGTTCATTAACTTAGCTTTTATATACAGACTCCGCAAAAGTTTTTATGTGTTTTAAGAAAGGCTGTGTCCTTCATACAGCTGCCACAAGACATATAGGGGACATTTACTAAGCAGTGGAGATGTGACCAGTGGAGAAGTTGCCCCATCAACCAATCAGCAGCTCTGTATCATTTTATAGTATGCTAATTATAGATGGTACTTCAGTGCTGTTTGGTTGCCACGGGCAACTTCTCCACTGGCTCACTTCTCCGCTGTTATCACTGCTTAGTAAATGTCCCCCTAAATCACAAGACGCACACTGTGAGCGCTGCTTATGTAATCCGTATATAATGTCACACTGCCTCAGGTGAGGATAACTTTGCTGATAAATATCAGAATATTTACAGTTGGGGACATGAGGGGAAAAAAGCTCATTGACTTATAAAAGTACACATTATATTATAGTATATTATTTCATGTGCGCAGCGTTTAGATTAGAACGTGTTTGTGAGCAGAGCAGCGCCCCCATATGGCAGATAGTGAAGGTGTGTGGATTGCTGATGCATCCTTATCATGTGACCGCAGGAACTGCCACCAGTGGCAGGTCACCTAGGGTCATGTGGTTCTTATATGACAATCTCATTCATACTTCTCTTCTGTGTTCACACAGGACCCCCTTGTGTTTGCAGAGCAGCCTTCAGTGAAGCTTTGCTGTCAGCTGTGCTGTAGTGTGTTTAAAGACCCTGTTATCACCACATGTGGGGTAAGTGACTGTCTCGTACATACTCTCCACGCACGGAACTTGGGTCGCCTTCCACCATCCAGCCTGTAGCACAGCTAAAGTACTGCCAGACTTCTACACACACAAGCAGCTGCAACATAAGTAGTGCTAGAAGTCCCGTACAGTTCTCTGGTCCTGGCACAGACCTCCTGCTCTGATCACACACCAGGCCTCAAAGTGTAGCAAAGAATGGTTCTGAGGCCTCTGCTATTGAGGTGTGTTTTCTGGAGGCAGAGGTGTAACGATTGCCCCTCATCGATAAAGCTGAGATGTAGCAACCCTTTTAATGAGGACCAGTGAAGATGTTGCCTATAGCAACCAATCAGGCTATAACGATCATTTTATAGAATGTGCTAGAATCTGATTGGTTGATGTGGGCAACACCCCCTACTCATCGTCTTTAGCTGATGCATGTTTTGTAACATGTTCTTAGGTCAGATACACCCATATGATTGGTCCGTGATATTCCCATCCCATTATTATCTTCTCCTGAACCATAGACCTGGTATACACCTGTCTGATCCCTTCAGACAGCCCCTAATGCTGAATAAGTTATAATCAGAGAGGTATACTGTAGCCTGTTGCTCCACCGATGATGCACAGTGAGAATTAACGTCTGGGTGACACAAATTGCTTTGTGATGTTTGACGTTCCCTAAATAAAGCCCCAGTGTGTCACAGGCGGGTATTACCTCCAGTAGGCATTAGGTTATCCAAGTCCAGGGAACGCACAAAATGGATTCCAGCCCACCGGTTACAACGAGAAAACCCATTGGCACTTAGGGGCTGATTCAGACCTGGACGCTGCTACGGCAGTGGTCACAGGCTGAGGCCACGGTGAAGTGTGCGCCCGGGCAGAAGCTGCATTACGCTTGCGCACACAGTGAGATGCGACGGCATCTCACCTGTGCGGTCGCCTCTGCCTGATTGACAGGCAGAGGCGGTGCGGGAGGGGGCGTTGTGGCTACGTTGGTGTTGGTGGGGGGGGGCAGTCCAGACCATTTGCGAGGAAGGGGCTGGATTCGGTATGCGGGGCGTCCACCCGCATGTCAGAGTAATTGATCGTAGATGTGCGTTTTGTAGCACGTCTACGATCAACTCTGAATCGCCCCCTTAATGTTCAGTTCTAGAATAATTAACACCATCTGCTGCAGAGCTGTATGGATTAACCTCTCCATGGCTGGATCCATGGCAGTTGCTCCTAGCTGCTCCCATGTCCTGCTGTTTGCCCTGACCCCATGACTGAATTTTGTATATAAAAGCCCATCTTACATTGTCACAGAAATGTAAATTATTCCAGCAGTTTCTCATGTTATATATATATATATATTTCTCTAACGTCCTAAGTGGATGCTGGGGACTCCGTCAGGACCATGGGGAATAGCGGCTCCGCAGGAGACAGGGCACAAAAATAAAGCTTTAGGATTAGGTGGTGTGTATTGGCTCCTCCCCCTATGACCCTCCTCCAAGCCTCAGTTAGGTTTTTGTGCCCGTCCGAGCAGGGTGCAATCTAGGTGGCTCTCTTAAAGAGCTGCTTAGAAAAAGTTTTTTAGGTTTTTTATTTTCAGTGAGTCCTGCTGGCAACAGGCTCACTGCATCGAGGGACTTAGGGGAGAGAATTTCAACTCACCTGCGTGCAGGATGGATTGGATTCTTAGGCTACTGGACACCATTAGCTCCAGAGGGAGTCGGAACACAGGTCTCACCCTGGGGTTCGTCCCGGAGCCGCGCCGCCGACCCCCCTTACAGATGCTGAAGATTGAAGGTCCGGAAACAGGCGGCAGAATGCTCTTCAGTCTTCATGAAGGTAGCGCACAGCACTGCAGCTGTGCGCCATTGTTGTCACACACTTCACACCAAGCGGTCACGGAGGGTGCAGGGCGCTGCTGGGGGCGCCCTGGGCAGCAATATTTTAATACCTTATGGCAAAAGAATACATCACATATAGCCATTAAGGCTATATGTATGTATTTAACCCATGCCAGTTATCTAAAACTACGGGAGGAAAGCCCGCCGAAATAGGGGGCGGGGCTTATTCTCCTCAGCACACAGCGCCATTTTCCTGCTCAGCTCCGCTGTGAGGAAGGCTCCCAGGACTCTCCCCTGCACTGCACTACAGAAACAGGGTAAAACAGAGAGGGGGGGCATTTTTTGGCGATATATATTGGATATATTAAGCTGCTATAAGGAACAACACTTATATAAGGTTGTTCCCATATATATTATAGCGCTTGGGTGTGTGCTGGCAAACTCTCCCTCTGTCTCCCCAAAGGGCTAGTGGGGTCCTGTCTTCGATAAGAGCATTCCCTGTGTGTCTGCTGTGTGTCGGTACGTGTGTGTCGACATGTATGAGGACGATGTTGGCGTGGAGGCAGAGCAATTGCCGATAATGGTGATGTCACCCCCCAGGGAGTCGACACCGGAATGGATGGCTTTGTTTATGGAATTACGTGATAATGTCAGCACATTACAAAAATCAGTTGACGACATGAGACGGCCGGCAAACCAGTTAGTACCTACCCAGGCGTCTCAGACACCGTCAGGGGCTGTAAAGCGCCCTTTACCTCAGTCGGTCGACACAGACCCAGACACAGACACTGAATCTAGTGTCGACGGTGATGAAACAAACGTATTTTCAAGTAGGGCCACACGTTATATGATCACGGCAATGAAGGAGGCTTTGCATATCTCTGATACTGCAAGTACCACAAAAAGGGGTATTATGTGGGGGGTGAAAAAACTACCTGTAGTTTTTCCTGAATCAGAGGAATTAAATGATGTATGTGATGAAGCGTGGGTTAACCCAGATAGAAAAATGCTAATTTCAAAAAAGTTATTAGCATTATACCCTTTCCCGCCAGAGGTTAGGGCGCGCTGGGAAACACCCCCTAGGGTGGATATGGCGCTCACACGCTTATCAAAACAAGTGGCGTTACCGTCTCCTGATACGGCCGCCCTCAAGGATCCAGCGGATAGGAGACTGGAAACTACCCTAAAAAGTATATACACACATACTGGTGTTATACTGCGACCAGCCATCGCCTCAGCCTGGATGTGCAGTGCTGGGGTCGTCTGGTTGGATTCCCTGACTGAAAATATTGATACCCTGGATAGGGACAGTATTTTATTGACTATAGAGCAATTAAAGGATGCTTTCCTTTATATGCGAGATGCGCAGAGAGATATTTGCACTCTGGCATCGAGAGTAAATGCGATGTCCATATCTGCCAGAAGGAGTTTATGGACGCGACAGTGGTCAGGTGATGCGGATTCCAAACGACATATGGAAGTATTGCCGTATAAAGGGGAGGAATTATTTGGCGTCGGTCTATCGGATCTGGTGGCCACGGCAACTGCCGGAAAATCCACTTTTTTACCTCAGACCCCCTCCCAACAGAAAAAGACACCGTCTTTTCAGCCGCAGTCCTTTCGGTCCTATAAGAACAAGCGGACAAAAGGACAGTCATATCTGCCTCGGGGCAGAGGAAGGGGTAAGAGAGGGCAGCAAGCAGCCCCTGCCCAGGAACAGAAGCCCTCCCAGGGTTCTGCAAAGCCCTCAGCATGACGCTGGGGCCTTACAAGCGGACTCAGGAGCGGTGGGGGGTCGACTCAAGAATTTCAGCGCACAGTGGGCTTGCTCACAGGTGGACCCCTGGATTCTGCAGGTAGTATCTCAGGGTTACAGGTTGGAATTCGAGAAGTCTCCCCCTCGCCGGTTCCTAAAGTCTGCTTTGCCAACGTCTCCCTCAGACAGGGCGACGGTATTGGAAGCCATTCACAAGCTGTTTTCTCAGCAGGTGATAGTCAAGGTACCCCTCCTACAACAGGGAAAGGGGTATTACTCCACGCTATTTGTGGTACCGAAGCCGGACGGCTCGGTAAGACCTATTCTAAATCTGAAATCTTTGAACCTGTACATACAAAAATTCAAGTTCAAGATGGAGTCACTCAGAGCAGTGATAGCGAATCTGGAAGAAGGGGACTTTATGGTGTCCCTGGACATAAAGGATGCTTACCTGCATGTCCCAATTTGCCCTTCACATCAAGGGTACCTCAGGTTCGTGGTGCAAAACTGTCATTATCAGTTTCAGACGCTGCCGTTTGGATTGTCCACGGCACCTCGGGTCTTTACCAAGGTAATGGCCGAAATGATGATCCTTCTACGAAGAAGAGGCGTATTAATTATCCCTTACTTGGACGATCTCCTGATAAGGGCAAGGTCCAGAGAACAGCTGGAAGACGGAGTAGCACTAACCCAACTAGTGCTGCAACAACACGGGTGGATTCTGAATTTTCCAAAATCTCAGTTGACCCCGACGACACGTCTGCTGTTCCTGGGAATGATTCTGGACACGGTTCAGAAAAAGGTGTTTCTTCCGGAGGAGAAAGCCAGGGAGTTATCCGAACTTGTCAGGAACCTCCTAAAACCAGGGACAGTGTCTGTGCATCAATGCACAAGAGTCCTGGGAAAGATGGTGGCTTCTTACGAAGCGATTCCATTCGGCAGATTCCACGCACAAACTTTTCAGTGGGATCTGCTGGACAAATGGTCCGGATCGCATCTGCAGATGCATCAGCGGATAACCTTATCGCCACGGACAAGGGTGTCTCTTCTGTGGTGGTTGCAGAGTGCTCATCTGTTAGAGGGCCGCAGATTCGGCATACAGGACTGGGTCCTGGTGACCACGGATGCCAGTCTGAGAGGCTGGGGAGCGGTCACACAAGGAAGAAACTTCCAGGGAGTATGGTCAAGCCTGGAGATGTCTCTTCACATAAATATACTGGAGCTAAGAGCGATTTACAATGCTCTAAGTCTGGCAAAACCCCTGCTTCAGGGTCAGCCGGTGTTGATCCAGTCGGACAACATCACGGCAGTCGCCCACGTAAACAGACAGGGCGGCACAAGAAGCAGGACAGCAATGGCAGAAGCTGCAAGGATTCTTCGCTGGGCGGAAGATCATGTGATAGCACTGTCAGCAGTATTCATTCCGGGAGTGGACAACTGGGAAGCAGACTTCCTCAGCAGACACGATCTACACCCGGGAGAGTGGGGACTTCATCCAGAAGTCTTCCACATGATTGTGAACCGTTGGGAAAAACCAATGGTGGATATGATGGCGTCCCGCCTCAACAAAAAACTGGACAGGTATTGCGCCAGGTCAAGAGATCCTCAGGCAATAGCTGTGGACGCTCTGGTAACACCGTGGGTGTTCCAGTCAGTGTATGTGTTCCCTCCTCTGCCTCTCATACCAAAAGTACTGAGAATTATACGGCAAAAGGGAGTAAGAACGATACTAGTGGCTCCGGATTGGCCAAGAAGAACTTGGTACCCGGAACTTCAAGAGATGCTCACGGAGGATCCGTGGCCTCTACCTCTAAGACGGGACCTGCTTCAGCAGGGACCGTGTCTATTCCAAGACTTACCGCGGCTGCGTTTGACGGCATGGCGGTTGAACGCCGAATTCTAAAGGAAAAAGGCATTCCGGAAGAGGTCATTCCTACACTGGTAAACGCCAGGAAGGAGGTGACTGCACAACATTATCACCGCATTTGGAGAAAATATGTTGCGTGGTGTGAGGCCAGGAAGGCCCCCACGGAGGAATTTCAACTGGGTCGATTCCTACATTTCCTGCAAACAGGATTGTCTATGGGCCTCAAATTGGGGTCCATTAAAGTTAAAATTTCGGCCCTGTCGATTTTCTTCCAGAAAGAATTGGCTTCAGTTCCTGAAGTCCAGACTTTTGTAAAAGGAGTACTACATATACAGCCCCCGGTTGTGCCCCCAGTGGCACCGTGGGATCTTAATGTAGTCTTGGATTTTCTCAAATCCCATTGGTTTGAGCCGCTCAAATCGGTGGAGCTGAAGTATCTTACATGGAAAGTAACCATGCTACTGGCCCTGGCTTCAGCCAGGAGAGTATCAGAATTGGCGGCTTTATCATATAAGAGCCCATATCTGATTTTCCATACGGACAGGGCAGAACTGCGGACGCGTCCTCATTTTCTGCCTAAGGTGGTGTCAGCGTTTCACCTGAACCAGCCTATTGTGGTGCCTGCGGCTACTAACGAGTTGGAGGATTCCAAGTTGTTGGACGTGGTCCGGGCATTGAAAATATATATTTCAAGAACGGCGGGAGTCAGAAAGTCTGACTCACTGCTTATATTGTATGCACCCAACAAGATGGGTGCTCCTGCTTCTAAGCAGACGATTGCTCGTTGGATTTGTAGCACAATTCAACTTGCACATTCTGTGGCAGGCTTGCCACAACCTAAATCTGTCAAGGCCCATTCCACAAGGAAAGTGGGCTCATCCTGGGCGGCTGCCCGGGGAGTCTCGGCATTACAACTCTGCCGAGCTGCTACTTGGTCAGGGGCAAACACGTTTGCAAAATTCTACAAATTTGATACCCTGGCTGAGGAGGACCTTGAGTTCTCTCATTCGGTGCTGCAGAGTCATCCGCACTCTCCCGCCCGTTTGGGAGCTTTGGTATAATCCCCATGGTCCTGACGGAGTCCCCAGCATCCACTTAGGACGTTAGAGAAAATAAGAATTTACTTACCGATAATTCTATTTCTCGTAGTCCGTAGTGGATGCTGGGCGCCCATCCCAAGTGCGGATTGTCTGCAATACTTGTACATAGTTATTGTTACAAAAAAAAAATCGGGTTGTTATTTGTTGTGAGCCGTCTGTTCAGAGGCTCCTACGTTTGTCATACTGTTAACTGGGTTCAGATCACAAGTTATACGGTGTGATTGGTGTGGCTGGTATGAGTCTTACCCGGGGTTCAATATCCTTCCTTATTGTGTACGCTCGTCCGGGCACAGTATCCTAACTGAGGCTTGGAGGAGGGTCATAGGGGGAGGAGCCAGTACACACCACCTAATCCTAAAGCTTTATTTTTGTGCCCTGTCTCCTGCGGAGCCGCTATTCCCCATGGTCCTGACGGAGTCCCCAGCATCCACTACGGACTACGAGAAATAGAATTATCGGTAAGTAAATTCTTATTATATATATATATATATATATAACGAAATAGAGGAGATGGCGCCAAGGGAGTTATATCAACGCCCTACCTAAAAACGGACCCTTACAGTACTCTCCGGATAAATTACGTCAGATAACAAATACTAACATAAAAATGTATTAAAACAACATATAAACCCGACACAAATGTTCAGAAGTATACAGAGTTGATACATTTACATTTGTCGCACAATTTGAACAATCAGTTTGTAGTGATGAGGAAAAAGCGTAGATATATCACTACGATTTCCTCCTTCTCCTTATTGTAGATTCGGAGGTAACATCAGATAATAGATAGATAAATAACCCAACGCGTTTCGTCTTGTTCCAAGACTTCATCAGGGGTAAAATCTACAATTGTAGAATAATAAGTCAAAACAAATACATAGCAATAAGTATCTTACACTCACATATAACTTGACATATTGGTATCAAAAGAACATGACATAGCAACATGAGGAGGAAAACAGAATAAATAACATGAAGAAAGAGGAAAAAAGAGAACCTCATGTTGCTATGTCATGTTCTTTTGATACCAATATGTCAAGTTATATGTGAGTGTAAGATGCTTATTGCTATGTATTTGTTTTGACTTATTATTCTACAATTGTAGATTTTACCCCTGATGAAGTCTTGGAACAAGACGAAACGCGTTGGGTTATTTATCTATCTATTATCTGATGTTACCTCCGAATCTACAATAAGGAGAAGGAGGAAATCGTAGTGATATATCTACGCTTTTTCCTCATCACTACAAACTGATTGTTCAAATTGTGCGACAAATGTAAATGTATCAACTCTGTATACTTCTGAACATTTGTGTCGGGTTTATATGTTGTTTTAATAAATTTTTATGTTAGTATTTGTTATCTGACGTAATTTATCCGGAGAGTACTGTAAGGGTCCGTTTTTAGGTAGGGCGTTGATATAACTCCCTTGGCGCCATCTCCTCTATTTCGTTTCATATTTTCACACATTTAGTTCCTCCTAACAGGGAACTTAGAGGATACAGGCAGCCATATAATTTAATTAATTTTAGTGTTTTATTTGAAATAGCGCAGTGGGAGAGTAATTCTTGTCATATATATATATATATATATATCTCCTATATATTTGTCTAAATCTGTGACTCTGTGCCCGTAACGCTGGGTGGAGTCACAGCGGTGGGCGGAGTCAGCAAGTCTCTGCTCCGGCTGCCTGTCCATCTCTCTCTCTCCCCTCCCCCCACCCATCAGCAGCTCTGATTCCCCGGCCGCGGCGCCGGCCCAATAACAACGGCTGATGCCGCCCCAGGCATACACATTAGGAGGGACGGGTGGCGCAGGAGAAGGCTCTCATAGCCCTCCCTGCGCCGTGTACACAGACCCGCCGCCTCCTCCGCACAAATCCCGCTGTCAGCTCTCCTGCTGTGACAGGAGGCGAGTGCTGCAGTGACGTCATCTCCTGCAGCACTCTCCTCCTGTCACACAGCCGGCACACACTCTCCAGTCTCCGGGGGCTGCCAGCATCTACAGGCAAGCTGGAAACACCCCCGGAGCGAGAGAGAACAGACCCGCGAGGCCACGCCCCTTTCACAGCAGGCCACGCCCCCTTTTCGGCCGCTGGGGGGGGGGGGGGAGATGTGTGTAACAGTAATGCTGAAATGCTGACCCAGGGACGCCTCTGGACACTGTACTGTTTACCAGCCTGCAGCAGCCGCCCACAGCCCCAACGGTGAGTCCCTCCGGCCATCCTACCCACTGTTTCTATGTCTGCTCGCCACTTTACACAAGTCTCCTCTTCTGCTGCCCTCCCCCTCCACTACTTTCCCCCCTCTCTTCATCAGCTTCCTCACAGGGGACCCTCCCTGCCGACCCGCGTCTCTCTATATCCCCTCCCTACCACCCCGCGTCTCTCTATCCCCTCCCTACCGCCCCGCGTCTCTCTATCCCCTCCCTACCGCCCCGCGTCTCTATATCCCCTCCCTACCGCCCCGCGTCTCCCTATCCCCTCCCTACCGCCCCGCGTCTCCCTATCCCCTCCCAGCCGCCCCGCGTCTCTCTATCCCCTCCCTACCGCCCCACGTCTCTCTATCCCCTCCCTACCGCCCCACGTCTCTCTATCCCCTCCCTACCGCCCCGCGTCTCTATATCCCCTCCCAGCCGCCCCGCGTCTCTCTATCCCCTCCCTACCGCCCCGCGTCTCTATATCCCCTCCCAGCCGCCCCGCGTCTCTCTATCCCCTCCCTACCGCCC
Organism: Pseudophryne corroboree; assembly: GCF_028390025.1. Classification (NCBI taxonomy): domain Eukaryota; kingdom Metazoa; phylum Chordata; class Amphibia; order Anura; family Myobatrachidae; genus Pseudophryne; species Pseudophryne corroboree. Next base: position 438,418,041 of record NC_086450.1, read on the forward strand.
CACGTCTCTCTATCCCCTCCCTACCGCCCCGCGTCTCTATATCCCCTCCCAGCCGCCCCGCGTCTCTCTATCCCCTCCCTACCGCCCCGCGTCTCTATATCCCCTCCCAGCCGCCCCGCGTCTCTTTATCCCCTCCCTACCGCCCCGCATCTCTATATCCCCTCCCTACCGCCCCGCCTCTCTCTATCCCCTCCTCCCTATGCCTCTGTATCCCCTCCCTACTGCCCGCGTCTCAGTATCCCCTCCCTACCGCTCTGCGTCTCTGTATCACCTCCCTACCGCCCCGTGTCTCTGTATCCCCTCCTACCGCCCCGCGTCTCTGTATCCCCTCCCTACCGCCCCGCGTCTCTATATCCCCTCCCAGCCGCCCCGCGTCTCTTTATCCCCTCCCTACCGCCCCGCATCTCTATATCCCCTCCCTACCGCCCCGCCTCTCTCTATCCCCTCCTCCCTATGCCTCTGTATCCCCTCCCTACTGCCCGCGTCTCAGTATCCCCTCCCTACCGCTCTGCGTCTCTGTATCACCTCCCTACCGCCCCGTGTCTCTGTATCCCCTCCTACCGCCCCGCGTCTCTCTATCCCCTCCCAGCCGCCCTGCCTCTCTGTATCCCCTCCCTATCGCCCCGGGTCTCTCTATCCCCTCCCTACCGCCCCGCGTCTCTCTATCCCCTCCCTGCCGACCCGCGTCTCTCTATCCCCTCCATACCACCCCGCGTCTTTCTATCCCCTCCCTACCGCCCCGCGTCTCTATATATCCCCTCCCTACCGCCCTGCGTCTCTCTATCCCCTCCCTACGGCCCTGCGTCTCTCTATCCCCTCCCTGCCGCCCTGCGTCTCTCTATCCCCCCCTACCGCCCCCCTTCTATCTATCTCCTCCCTACCGGCCCGCGTCTCTCTATCCCCTCTATCCACTCATACAAATATTGAACCGCAGCAAGGCGTGCAGGGGTTAAGGGGGCGTAGCCCCTTTCGACGGTGTGAAGAGCCCCCGTAGGGCGCGATGAAGCACCTAGTATATATATATATATATATATATATATATAATCTGTCATTCATATTTTATGCAAATGAGAGGGAGGACTCCTGGCTTTGTGACTGGGGCAGCCATCCAGTCATTTCTACACCTATTCTATCCTCTACAGGAGTCTCCACACTCCGCACGCTGCAGATCCAGTTTGCACAGTCAACAAGTCTGCCTTAATAGAATCCCTCACTTTCTTCTTGTACAGTTACCACAAGACCCCTGATAGTGCACACCCCACCTCGTGACCTTTTGGCTGCAGCCTTTTCCAGCAGGGGGGAGTGATGTGCACTTATTGCACTAGCCAATCCAGGGAGGTTCAAACATGCCTGGGCAAAAGTGTTCACCTCACTGGACAGCAGCCGTGGCCAATCCACTCAGCTGACACATTAGTTACACCCCTTCCAATGATGACAAAGAATACAGGGAGTTATTCAAAGTTGTTAGCAAACCAAAAAAGTTAGCAATTGGGAAAAACCATGTTGCACTGCAGGTGGGGCAGATGCAACATGTGCAGAGAGAGTTAGATTGGGATGGGGTTATATTGTTTCTGTGCAGGGTAAATACTGGCTACTTTATTTTTACCATTTGGATTTCAGTTTGAACACACCCCACCCAAATCTAACTCTCTCTGCACATGTTACATTTGCCCCACCTGCAGTGCAACATGGTTTTACCCAATTGCTAACTTTTTTTGGTTTGCTAACAACTCTGAATAACCCCCGCAGTCTGCAGCCGTGAGGGCCCAGCTCCCAGGCCTGTGGCCGTTTCCAATAACGGAGAAGGGGCAGTGACTGGGAGTCGGCCTCTAGTGTAGCATCTATTTAGGGTTGTTGAAGTAAGACCTCCATGTAATTACCCAGTTTTGAGTAGAGAGATGTGCGGGTTCGGATTTCCTCTGTTGTACTTTGATTTCAAAACCAGCATCTTATTGGCTGTCACGTGGTTTGGACAGCCAATAAGAGAAATTTGAACTTGTGCTAGTATGACGAAAAGAACCGAATTAAACTGGAACCACTCATCTCTAGTTTTCAGTGTCTGATATTTGAGAAATAATGCAATTGTTAGATGGCTCGGGTTCTGGCAGCGTCTGTGTGTTGCTTGGCGCCAGCAGTGCCATTTGGCTGGATATTGCTTTGTCCACTTGCAGCCCCGTTCTAGTTTCACTGCCTGATTTCATGTGGGAAAGTTTGTGTATATCCAGGCCCTTCCAATCCCCCCCCCTTCCACACACACAGACAGAGGAAGATGTAATTGAATCAATTTCCAGGCAGATTAACTGATCGTCTCCTATTTATCTGCTCATCCTCAGACAAATGACTATGGCCCCCAATTATCAAGATGATGTATAGACAATTTTCCTTTTTATGCTATCGTTTCATTCTCGATGGTTCATATGGCTAAGGGGGTCTCAAACTGTATGTTTGCTAATGAGTGCCGGAGAAGATGGGGCTTAAGCTAGAGTCTCGATACACAGGCGACGGCCCCCAGACAGTATTACTACACGTGCAGTAATGCAATAAATATATACATTGTTGGACTGGAAGTACTGGACTTGTTGAAAGCTCCTGCAGGCTCTGTAGCGTTGCCGCTAACAGCCCAGCTGAGACTTATAGGCCCCCATTTATCAAGCCTCGGAGAGTTATAAATAGCACGGTGGTAAAGTACCAGCCAACCAGCTCCTAACTGCCATTTTTCAAACACAGCATGTGACATGGAAGTTAGGAGCTGATTGGCTGGTACTTTACCACCGTGCTATTTATCACTCTCCTAGGCTTGATAAATGGGGGCCTATAAGTCTCAGCTGGGCTGTTAGCGGCAACGCTATAGAGTCTGCAGGAGCTTTCAACAAGTACCTTAGCCATATGAACCATCAAGAATGAAATTATAGTATAAAAGGAAGATTGTCTATAAATCAGCCTGGCAGAGCCCATAGGCCGACAGGCTGGAAATATAAGCCTATATCTGCACACAAGCAGAGAAACTGTTGCACAGTCTTCTTCCACAAAGAGTTAAGTGCGGCTTGTCTCGGAGAGAGGAAGGAGTAGATTGTCACTGTGCAAGAGTGTGGTCAGTCCGGAAACCCACCACTAGCACTGGCTGAGCCATGGAAAGTACTGCAGCAGGAAGCCTTCAGCTTTTTGCCCAGTGTTGCTGAAGAGCCGGCCACCTAGCAGCTCAGGAAGGGGCAGGGAGTCTGCGTTATCTCAGTGCTCAGGGGACATGCAGGCTTTTCTGGCCAGCAGCAGTCCAGACCAGTCAGGACTGGGATACACCGGTCTGACCAGCTAAGTGTGCCTGCTATAGAGATTAGAGACACCAGGGTTTCACAACAAACCTCAGCGCTCACACAGGAGAGAACAGGAAAAGAGGAATCAAAAGTGACTAAAGCAGTGTACAGAGAGGGTATACCAGTAGAAAATACAAGTTCTACATAGCAGTGCCCTGTAAGATGCAGGGTGCAGATTTGCAGCTAATACACAGGAGGCAAGTAAGGACTTGGTAGAGGAATGACGTCCTATAAACCACACAGGGATAGCAGCACGGGAGAAACTACTGTAATATCTTTTTCTCCTGCCTTCCCTCTCTTTCCTTTTCCTTCCCTTCCTGTTTCTCTAACGTCCTAGTGGATGCTGGGGACTCCGTAAGGACCATGGGGAATAGACGGACTCCGCAGGAGACATGGGCACTTTAAGAAAGAATTTAGATTCTGGTGTGCTCTGGCTCCTCCCTCTATGTCCCTCCTCCAGACCTCAGTTTGAGACTGTGCCCGGACGAGCTGGGTGCTGTTCAGTGAGCTCTCCTGAGCTTGCTGTGAGAAAGTATTTTGTTAGGTTTTTTATTTTCAGGGAGCTCTGCTGGCAACAGACTCCCTGCATCGTGGGACAGAGGGGAGAGCAGCAGCCCTACTCTCTGAAGATAGGTCCTGCTTCTTAGGCTACTGGACACCATTAGCTCCAGAGGGATCGTACACAGGATCTCACTCTCGTCGTCCGATCCCAGAGCCGCGCCTCCGTCCCCCTCGCAGAGCCGGAAGACAGAAGCCAGGTGAAAGAAGCAAGAAGACTTCGAAATCGGCGGCAGAAGACTCCGTTCTTCACTGAGGTAACGCACAGCACTGCAGCTGTGCGCCATTGCTCCCACACACCTCACATACTCCGGTCACTGTAAGGGTGCAGGGCGCAGGGGCGGGCGCCCTGGGCAGCATATGGACCTCTTTTGGCAAAAGTACACATATATACAGTTGGGCACTGTATATATGTATGAGCCCCCGCCAAGAAAATGTATATTTCTCTATCGTCCTAAGTGGATGCTGGGGTTCCTGAAAGGACCATGGGGAATAGCGGCTCCGCAGGAGACAGGGCACAAAAAAGTAAAGCTTTTACCAGATCAGGTGGTGTGCACTGGCTCCTCCCCCTATGACCCTCCTCCAGACTCCAGTTAGATTTTGTGCCCGAACGAGAAGGGTGCAATCTAGGTGGCTCTCCTAAAGAGCTGCTTAGAGAAAGTTTAGCTTAGGTTTTTTACTTTACAGTGAGTCCTGCTGGCAACAGGATCACTGCAACGAGGGACTTAGGGGAGAAGTAGTGAACTCACCTGCGTGCAGAGTGGATTTGCTGCTTGGCTACTGGACACTAGCTCCAGAGGGACGATCACAGGTACAGCCTGGATGGTCACCGGAGCCGCGCCGCCGGCCCCCTTGCAGACGCTGAAGAGAGAAGAGGTCCAAAATCGGCGGCTGAAGACTCCTGAGTCTTCATAAAGGTAGCGCACAGCACTGCAGCTGTGCGCCATTTTCCTCTCAGCACACTTCACACAACAGTCACTGAGGGTGCAGAGCGCTGGGGGGGGCGCTCTGAGAGGCAAATAAAAACCTTATTAGAGGCAAAAAATACCTCACATATAGCCCACAGAGGCTATATGGAGATATTTAACCCCTGCCTAACTTCAAAAATAGCGGGAGACGAGCCCGCCGAAAAAGGGGCGGGGCCTATCTCCTCAGCACACAGCGCCATTTTCTCTCACAGAAAAGCTGGAGAGAAGGCTCCCAGGCTCTCCCCTGCACTGCACTACAGAAACAGGGTTAAAACAGAGAGGGGGGGCACTGATTTTGGCGATATTGTATATATATAAAAGATGCTATAAGGGAGAAACACTTATATAAGGTTGTCCCTATATAATTATAGCGTTTTTGGTGTGTGCTGGCAGACTCTCCCTCTGTCTCCCCAAAGGGCTAGTGGGTCCTGTCCTCTGTCAGAGCATTCCCGGTGTGTGTGCTGTGTGTCGGTACGTGTGTGTCGACATGTATGAGGACGATGTTGGTGAGGAGGCGGAGAAATTGCCTGTAATGGTGATGTCACTCTCTAGGGAGTCGACACCGGAATGGATGGCTTATTTAGAGAATTACGTGAGAATGTCAACACGCTGCAAGGTCGGTTGACGACATGAGACGGCCGACAATCTATTAGGACCGGTCCAGGCGTCTCAGAAACACCGTCAGGGGTTTTAAAAACGCCCATGTACCTCAGTCGGTCGACACAGACACAGACACGGACACTGAATACAGTGTCGACGGTGAATAAACAAACGTATTTCTCATTAGGGCCACACGTTAAGGGCAATGAAGGAGGTGTTACGTGTTTCTGATACTACAAGTACCACAAGAAAGGGTATTATGTGGGAGTGAAAAAACTACCTGTAGTTTTTCCTGAATCAGATAAAATAAAATGAAGTGTGTGATGATGCGTAGGGTTACCCCGATAGCAAATATTGGCGTTATACCCTTTCCCGCCAGAAATTAGGGTACGTTGGGAAACACCCCTTAGGGTGATAAGGCGCTCACACGCTTATCAAGTGGCGTTACCGTCTCCAGATACGGCCGCCCTCAAGGAGCCAGCTGATAGGAAGCTGGAAAAATATCCTAAAAAGTATATACACACATACGGTGGTTATACTGCGACCAGCGATCGCCATCAGCCTGGAGATGCAGTGCTGGGTTGGCTTGGTCGGATTCCCTGACTGAAAATATTTTATTCATGTAGAGCATTTAATAGGATGCATTCTATATATATGTATGTGAGATGCACAGAGGGATATTTGCTCTCTGGCATCAAGATAAGTGCGTTGTCCATATCTCCCAGAAGATGTCAGGGACACGACAGTGGTCAGGTGATACAGATCCCATACGGCAGATGGAAGTATTGCTGTATAAAGGGAAGGAGTTATTTGGGGGTCGGTCCATCGGACCTGGGGACCACAGCAACAGCTGGGAAATCCAACCTTTTTTACCCCAAGTTACATCTCAGCTAAAAAAGACACCGTCTTTTCAGCCTCAATCTTTCCTTTCCCATGAGGGCATGCAGGCAAAAGGCCAGTCATATCTGCCCAGACATAGAGGTAAGGGAAGTAGACTGCAGCAGGCAGCCCTTTCCCAGGAAAAGAAGCCCTCCACCGCGTCTGCCAAGTCCTCAGCATGACGCTGGGGCCGTGCAAGCGGACTCAAGGTGGGGGGGGTAGTCTCAAGAGTCTCAGGGCGCAGTGGGATCACTCGCAAGTTGACCCCTAGATCGTACGAGTATTATCCCAGGGGTAAAGATTGGAGAGTCGAGACATCTTCTCCTCGCAGGTTCCTGAAGTCTGCTTTACCAACGGCTCCCTCCGACAGGGAGGCAGCATTGGAAACAATTCACAAGCTGTATATCCAGCAGGTGATAATCAAAGTACCCCTCCTACGACAAGGAAAAGGGTATTATTTTTCCACACTATATTGTGGTACTGAAGCCAGACGGCTTGGTGACACATAGTCTAAATCTAAAATGTTTTGAACACTTACATAAAAGGTTCAAATCGAGATAAAGTCACTCAGAGCAGTGATAGCGAACCGGAAAAAAGGGGACTATATGGTGTCCCTGGACATCAAGGATTACCTCCATGTCCAAATTTTGTCCTTCTCATCAAGGGTACCTCTGGTTCGTGGTACAGAACTGTCAATATCGGTTTCAGACGATGCCGTTTGAATTATCCACGGCACCCCGGGTTTTTTTACCAAGGTAATGGCCGAAAAGATGTTTCTTCAAAGAAAAAAGGCATCTAAATTATCCCTTACTTGCACGACCTAAAAAGGGCAAGTTCCAGAGAACAGTTGGAGGTCGGAAGAGCACTATCTAAAGTAGTTCTTCGACGGCACGACTGGATTCTAAATATTCCAAGAATCGCAGCTGTTTTCCGACGATACGTCTGCTGTTCCTAGGGATGATTCTGGACACGGTTCAGAAAAAGGTTTTTCTTCCCGAGGAAAAAGCCAAGGAGTTATCCGACCTGTCAGGAACCTCCTAAAACCAGGAAAGGTGTCTGTACATCAATGCACAAGAGTCCTGGGAAAAATGGTGGCTTTTTACGAAGCAATTCCATTCGGCAGATTCCATGCAAGAATTTTCCAAAGGGATCTGTTGGACAAATGGTCAGGGTCGCATCCTCAGATGCACCTGCGAATAACCCTGTCGCCAAGGACAAGGGTATATCTTCTGTGGTGGTTGCAAAAGGCTCATCTATTGGAGGGCCGCAGATTCGGCATACAGGATTTGATCCTGGTGACCACGGACGCCAGCCTGAGAGGTTGGGGAGCAGTCACACAAGGAAGAAACTTCCAGGGGGTATGGACGAACCTGGAAAAGTCTCTTCACATAAACATTCTGGTACTAAGAGCAATCTAAAATGCTCTAAGCCAGGCGGAACCACTCCTGCAAGGAAAACCGGTGTTGATTCAGTCGGACAACATCACGGCGGTCGCCCATGTAAACAGACAGGGCGGCACAAGAAGCAGGAGTGCAATGGCAGAAGCTGCCAAGATTCTTCGCTGGGCGGAGAATCACGTAATAGCACTGTCAGCAGTGTTCTTCCCGGGCGTGGACAACTGGGAAGCAGACTTCCTCAGCAGACACGATATTCACCCGGGAGAGGGGGGTCTTCATCCAGAAGTCTTCCACATGCTAATAAACTGTTGGGAAAGACCAATGGTAGACATGATGGCGTCTCGCCTCAACAAGAAACTGGACAAGTATTGCGCCAGGTCAAGAGATCCACAGGCAATAGCTGTGGACGCACTGGTAACACCTTGGGTGTACAAATCAGTATATGTGTTTCCTCCTCTGCCTCTCATACCAAAGGTATTGAAGATTATACGGTGAGGAGGAGTAAGAACAATACTAGTGGCTCCGGATTGGCCAAGAAGGACTTGGTACCCGGAACTTCAAGAGTTGGTCACGGACGACCCGTGCCCTCTACTTCTGAGAAGGGACCTGCTACAACAGGGTCCCGGTCTCTTTCAAGACTTACCGCGGCTGCGTTTGACGGCATGGCGGTTGAACGCCAGATCCTAAAAGGGAAAGGCATTCCAGAAGAAGTCATTCCTACCTTGATTAAGGCAAGGAAGGAAGTCACCGCGAAACATTATCACCGCATTTGGCGAAAATATGTCGCGTGGTGCGAGGATCGGAGTGTTCCGACGGAGGAATTTCAACTGGGTCGTTTCCTACATTTCCTACAATCAGGATTGTCTATGGGTCTCAAATTGAGATCTATTAAGGTTCAAATTTCGGCCCTGTCAATATTCTTCCAAAAAGAATTGGCCTCAGTTCCTGAGGTACAGACTTTTGTTAAAGGAGTACTGCATATACAGCCTCCTGTGGTGCCTCCGGTGGCACCGTGGGATCTAAATGTAGTTTTAGATTTCCTCAAATCCCATTGGTTTGAACCATTGAAAAAGGTGGATTTTAAATATCTCACATGGAAAGTGACTATGTTACTGGCCCTGGCTTCCGCCAGGAGAGTATCTGAATTGGCGGCTTTATCTTATAAAAGCCCTTATCTAATCTTCCATTCGGATAGGGCAGAACTGAGGACTCGTCCGCATTTTCTCCCTAAGGTGGTATCAGCGTTTCACCTGAACCAACCTATTGTGGTGCCTGCGGCCACTGGCGACTTGGAGGACTCCAAGTTGTTGGACGTTGTCAGAGCCTTAAAAATATACATTTTAAGGACGGCTGAAGTCAGAAAATCTGACTCGCTGTTGTTACTATATGCACCCAACAAGTTGGGTGCCCCTGCTTCTAAGCAGACGATTGCTCGTTGGATTTGTAACAAAATTCAACTTGCTCATTCTGTGGCAGGCCTGCCACAGCCTAAATCTGTTAAGGCCCATTCCACAAGGAAGGTGGGCTCATCTTGGGCGGCTGCCCGAGGGGTCTCGGCATTACAATTCTGCCGAGCAGCTACGTGGTCGGGGGAAAACACGTTTGTAAAATTCTACAAATTTGATACCCTGGCAAAAGAGGACTTGGAATTCTCTCATTCGGTGCTGCAGAGTCATCCGCACTCTCCCGCCCGTTTGGGAGCTTTGGTATAATCCCCATGGTCCTTTCAGGAACCCCAGCATCCACTTAGGACGATAGAGAAAATAAGAATTTACTTACCGATAATTCTATTTCTCGGAGTCCGTAGTGGATGCTGGGCGCCCATCCCAAGTGCGGATTATCTGCAATACTGTACATAGTTATTGTTAACAAATTCGGGTTATATTGTTAAGGAGCCATCTTTAAGAGGCTTTTTCTGTTATCATACTGTTAACTGGGTTTAGATCACAAGTTGTACGGTGTGATTGGTGTGGCTGGTATGAGTCTTACCCGGGATTCAAATTGCCTCCCTTATTGTGTACGCTCGTCCGGGCACAGTACCTAACTGGAGTCTGGAGGAGGGTCATAGGGGGAGGAGCCAGTGCACACCACCTGATCTGGTAAAAGCTTTACTTTTTTGTGCCCTGTCTCCTGCGGAGCCGCTATTCCCCATGGTCCTTTCAGGAACCCCAGCATCCACTACGGACTCCGAGAAATAGAATTATCGGTAAGTAAATTCTTATTTTAAGTGGGACAGAAGCCCGCCGTCGAGGGGGCGGGGCTTCTTCCTCAGCACTCACCTGCGCCATTTTTTCTCCACAGCTCCGCTGAGAGGAAGCTCCCCAGGCTCTCCCCTGCAGATACACGGTAGAAGAGGGTAAAAAGAGAGGGGGGGCACATAATTAGGCGCAAAAATCAATATAAACAGCAGCTACTGGGTTAACATTAAGTTACTGTGTTATTCCTGGGTTTATAGCGCTGGGGTGTGCTGGCATACTCTCTCTCTGTCTCTCCAAAGGGCCTTGTGGGGGAATTTGTCTTCAGATGAGCATTCCCTGAGTGTGTGGTGTGTCGGTACATGTGTGTCGACATGTCTGAGATAAAAGGCTCCCCTAAGGAGGAGATGGAGCAAATGTGTGTGTGTGAGTGGTGTCTTCGTCGACAACGCCGACACCTGTTTGGATATGTGAAATTAAGTGCTAAGGTAAATTTATTGCACAAAAGATTAGAGAACAGACAGGGAATCTACCCATGTCTGTCCCTATGTCGCAGAGACCTTCAGAGTCTCTCAATGATCACTATCCAAAATAATAGACACTGATATCGACACGGAGTCTGACTCCAGTGTCGACTACGATAATGCAAAGTTACAGCCAAAATGGCAGGAAAGTATTCAATATATGATTATTGTAATAAAAAATCTTTTGCATATCACTGATGACTCATCTGTCCCTGACACAAGGGTATACATGTTTAAGGGGAAGAAAGCTGAGGTAAATTTCCCACCTCTCATGAAGAAAAAGAGCGGGGATCTCCAGACAAGAGACTGCAGGTTCCCACAAAGAATTCTCAGGGAGTATCCTTTCCCTACTAGGGCAGGATACGATGGGAATCTTCCCCTAGGGTGTCACGTTTGCCCAAAAGGTAGCGCTGACTTAACAGCTATCCTCAGGGATCCTGCAGATAGCAAGCAGTAAAAGTACTTTGAAGTCCATTTACACACATTCTGGTACACTACTCAGACCGGCGATTGTGTCGGCATGGGTTTATAGCGCTGTAGCAGCGTGGACAGATACCTTATCAGCAGAGATTGAGACCCTAGTATGTGTATATATATATATATATATATATATATATATATATATATATGTGTGTATATATATATATATATATATATATATATATGATGCTGTCTTAGATATATATATAAAACATGCCCAAAGAGACATTAGTCTACTGGGTTCTAGAGTCAACGCTATGTCGATTTCTGCTTGACGTGTCCTGTGGAACATGCAATGGACAGGTGATGCCGACTTAAGAGGCATATGGAAGGTTTACCTTTACAAGGCTGAGGATTCTGTGGAGAAGGGATCTCGGACCTGGTCTCCACAGCTATGGCTGGTAATTCTGATCTTTTGCCTTATATTCCCGCACAGCCTAGGAAAGCACGACATTATCAAATGCAGTCCTTTCGATCACAAAGAAACAAGAAAGTCCGAGGTGCGTCCTTTCTTGCCAGAGGCAGGGGCAGAGGAAAGAAGCTGCACAACACAGCTAGTTCCCAGGAACAGAAGTCCTCCCCGGCCTCTACAAAATCCACCGCAGGACGCTGGGGCTCCACAGGCGGAACTAGGCCCGGTGGGGGCACGTCTTCGAAATTTCAGCCACAAGTGGGTTCACTCCCAGGTGGATCCCTGGGCAATAAAAATTGTGTCTCAGGGATACAAGCTGGACTTCGAGGAGATGCCCCCTCACCGACGGCCCTGCCGGCTTCCCCCCACGAGAGGGAAATAGTGTTAACTGCAATTCACAAATTTTATCTTCAACAGGTGGTGGTCAAGGTTCCCCTCCTTCAACAAGGAGGGGGATATTATTCGACCATGTTGTAGTCCCGAAACCGGACGGTTCGGTCAGACCCATATTGAATTTAAAATCCCTGAACATATACCTGAAAAGGTTCAAGTTTAAGATGGAGTCGCTGAGAGCGGTCGTCGCAAGCCTGGAAGGGGGGGATTTTATGGTGTCTCTGGACATAAAGGATGCATACCTTCATGTCCCCATTTATCCACCTCATCAGGCGTACCTCAGATTTGTGGTACAGGATTGTCATTACCAATTTCAGACGTTGCCGTTTGGTCTCTCCACGGCACAGAGAATATTTACCAAGGTAATGGCGGAAATGATGGTACTCCTGCGGAAGCAAGGGGTCGCAATTATCCCATACTTGGACGATCTCCTCATAAAAGCGGGATCAAGAGAGCAGTTGCTGATCAGCGTAGCACTTTCTCTGGAAGTGTAGCGGCAACACGGCTGGATTCTAAATATTCCAAAGTCGCAGTTGGTTCCTACGGCTCGTCTGCCTTTCCTAGGCATGATTCTAGACACAGACCAGAAAAGGGTTTATCTCCCGATAGAGAGGGCTCAGGAGCTCATGACACTGGTCAGGAACCTATTAAAACCAAAACAGGTGTCAGTGCATCACTGCACTCGAGTCCTGGGAAGGATGGTGGCATCATACGAGGCCATTCCCTTCGGCAGGTTCCATGTGATGACCTTTCAATGGGACTTACTGGACAAGTGGTCCGGATCACATCTTCAGATGCATCGGTTAATCACCCTATCCCCCAGGGCCAGGGTGTCTCTCCTGTGGTGGCTGCAGAGTGCTCACCTTCTCGAGGGCCGCAGATTCGGCATTCAGGACTGGGTCCTGGTGACCACGGATGCAAGCCTCCGAGGGTGGGGAGCAGTCACACAGGGAAGAAATTTCCAAGATCTGTGGTCAAGTCAGGAGACTTGCCTTCACATCAACATCCTGGAACTAAGGGCCGTATACAACGCCCTACGTCAAGCGGAGACCCTGCTTTGCGACCAACCGGTTCTGATTCAGTCAGACACCATCACTGCAGTGGCTCATGTAAACCGACAAGGCGGCACAAGGAGCAGGGAAGCGATGGCGGAAGCTGCCAGAATTCTTCGCTGGGCGAAAAATCACGTAAGCGCACTGTCAGCAGTGTTCATCCCGGGACACGACCTCCACCCGGGAGAGTGGGGACTTCATCAGGAAGTCTTCGCACAGACTGCATGTCGGTGGGAACTGCCACAGGTGGACATGATGGCATCCCGCCTCAACAAAAATCTACAGAGGTATTGCGCCAGGTCAAGAGACCCTCAGGCGATAGCTGTAGACGCCCTGGTGACACCGTGGGTGTTCCAGTCGGTCTATGTATTTCCTCCTCTACATCTCATACCCAAGGTGCTGAGAATAATAAGAAAAAGAGGAGTGAGAACGATACTCATTGTTCCAGATTGGCCACGAAGGACTTGGTATCCAGATCTGCAAGAAATGCTCACAGAGGAACCGTGGCCTCTTCCTCTAAGACAGGACTGGTTGCAACGGGGGCCCTGTCTGTTCCAAGACTTACCGCGGCTGCGTTTGACGGCATGGCGGTTGAACGCCGGATCCTAGCGGAGAAAGGCATTCCGGAGGAGGTCATTCCTACGCTGATAAAGGCTAGGAAGGACGTGACAGCTCAACATTATCACCGTATATGGCGAAAATATGTTGCTTGGTGTGAGGCCAGGAATGCCCCTACGGAGGAATTCCAGCTGGGCCGTTTCCTTCACTTCCTACAGTCAGGAGTGAATTTGGGCCTAAAATTGGGTTCCCTTAAGGTCCAGATTTCGGCCCTATCCATTTTCTTTCAAAAGGAGTTGACTTCTCTACCTGACGTTCAGATGTTTGTAAAGGGAGTGCTGCATATTCAGCCCCCTTTTGTGCCTCCAGTGGCACCTTGGGATCTTAACGGGGTGTTGAGTTTCCTGAAATCACACTGGTTTGAACCACTCAAAACGGTGGAGTTGAAATATCTCACGTGGAAGGTGGTCATGCTATTAGCCTTGGCCTCGGCTAGGCGTGTGTCAGAGTTGGCGGCTTTGTCACATAAAAGCCCCTATCTGGTTTTCCATGCGGATAGAGCAGAATTGCGGACCCGTCCACAATTTCTGCCGAAAGTGGTTTCATCCTTTCATATAAACCAACCTATTGTGGTGCCTGTGGCTACTACTGACTTGGAGCATTCCGAGTTGCTTGATGTGGTCAGGGCTTTGAAGGTTTATGTAGCCAGAACGGCTAGGGTCAGGAAAACAGAGTCTTTGTTTATCCTGTATGCTTCCAACAAGCTTGGTGCTCCTGCTTCAAAGCAAACTATTGCTCGCTGGATCTGTAACACGATTCAGCAGGCTCATTCTGCGGCTGGATTGCCGCTGCCAAAATCAGTTAAGGCCCATTCCACTAGGAAGGTGGGCTCTTCTTGGCGGCTGCCCGAGGGGTCTCGGCATTACAGCTTTGCCGAGCGGCTACTTGGTCAGGTTCAAACACTTTTGCAAAGTTCTACAAGTTTGATACCCTGGCTGAGGAGGACCTTGTGTTTGCTCAATCGGTGCTGCAGAGTCATCCGCACTCTCCCGCCCGTTTGGGAGCTTTGGTATAATCCCCATGGTCCTTACGGAGTCCCCAGCATCCACTAGGACGTTAGAGAAAATAAGATTTTACTTACCGGTAAATCTATTTCTCGTAGTCCGTAGTGGATGCTGGGCGCCCGTCCCAAGTGCGGACTTCTTCTGCAATGCTTGTATATAGTTATTGCTTCAATAAGGGTTATGTTATGGTTGCACCTGTTGCTCTGTTGTTGTTCATACTGTTGACTGGGTAAGTTTATCTCAAGTTATACGGTGTGATTGGTGTGGCTGGTATGAATCTTGCCCTGGATTACCAAAATCCTTTCCTTGTACTGTCAGCTCTTCCGGCACAGTTTCTCTAACTGAGGTCTGGAGGAGGGGCATAGAGGGAGGAGCCAGAGCACACCAGAATCTAAATTCTTTCTTAAAGTGCCCATGTCTCCCCATGGTCCTTAGGGAGTCCCCAGCATCCACTACGGACTACGAGAAATAGATTTACCGGTAAGTAAAATTTTATTTTCTCTTTCCCCTTCTTCAATTGTTCTCTCCCCCTTCCTCCCTCTCCTTTTCTTACCCTTCCTTCCTCTTTTTTTCTTCCTTCCTTTCTTTCATCCTCTCTCTTTCCTGTCCTCTCCTCTCTCCCTGTCCTTCTGTCCCTTGTTTTCTCTTTTCCTCCCTCCCTACCCCTCTCTTCCCATCTATCTTTCTACCCATATCAATCTTATCTCTCCTCACCTTTTTTCCCTCTCCTTCTCATTTCTCTCTCCCTCACTCTCCCTCTCTCTCTCTCCCTCTGCCCCTCCTTCAATTTCTCTTTTTAACCGTCCCTCCCACTCTTTTTATCCCCCCCCACACTCTCCCCCCCCCCTTCCACTCTCTCCCCACCCACTCTCTCCCCCTCTTTCTCCCCTCACGCTCTCTCCTCCTCCCTCCCTTCATCGCTATCTCTTTCCCTCTCTCATCTCTTACCCCCCCCCATCTCTCCTCTCTCCCCCTTCTCTCTCTCGGAGTTAGAATAAACCGTGACTGACTCCTGACCCCAGTGAGAATTTCTTAATGCCACTACAGCCACTCCAACACGCTATACTCCCAGCTTCCTCAAATGTTTTTTGAGAACCGTAAAGTCCCTTTTTTGCTTGGTACAAAATCATAACAGTATGCTACAGGTTTTGCTGCTGTGCAATAGAAAGTAAATAGGCCTCAAAATAATAATTAGATTAAACACCCCAGTCCCATTCCACACCCCATCGCCACACAAAATACTCAGGAAGGGTAATGTTGTAGCGTGACTGACTTCTAAACACTTTTAACACAATACAGGTTCTGTATATGGAGCCTTAGCGACCAACCATACAGTAAAATCTCAGTGTTGTGTGTTGAGTACATTTGCACGGCTGACTCTCCTCTCTTCTCCG
Organism: Pseudophryne corroboree; assembly: GCF_028390025.1. Lineage (NCBI taxonomy): Eukaryota > Metazoa > Chordata > Amphibia > Anura > Myobatrachidae > Pseudophryne > Pseudophryne corroboree. Next base: position 438,433,826 of record NC_086450.1, read on the forward strand.
CAGCACACATTCTGCAGGAGGTGTGCCCTGACGTCTGGTAGGTATATACTCCTCTCTTCTTGTTGGATATTATTATTGCATACATTAGAGGTTATGGTAGTCTTGGTTGTGAGGGGAACGCAAAATAGATCCCCCACATTGATCCATTTACTTACAGAGGCGCCCATAAATATTGACGGCTTGTTCCCAGAAATCACTCCCGTTTTTAGGGGGTAAGTGCAAATATGTAGGCCGGACTACAGCAGATATCTCCTAGCTTGTCCCCCGCAGCAAACGCCACCTGAAGATAGCGTTAGTCTAATGCAGTCTAAGGGCTATAGATAGCAATCGTAACTGGCAGAGAATTCCTCTGGAACCCTCCCTGGCAATGGCTGCCATGCATGCACAGGAGTCCCGCATTGAGTATCATGCCTACTAGGATATATATATATCTAAATGGAGGTCAGAAGGAGCTCTTCATAGTGCAATATTTTAAATTCATAAAGTTGATATACAAAAAACAATATAAACAGAGTTTGCCCACTCTGATGATGATAGAGGTATAAGCAAAGTTACCACTTGATTTGTATAGTTTTATAATCACCTGCCTCTGCTCCACTCGCCGTCTGCTCAGACATCAGGACCCTGATCCATGCACCGTGAAACTACTTAGTGCGCCGGGACACTGCAGCTCGCAGCACGGAGGGAGCTGAATCGGGAGGTTGCACACACGTCACCAGGCCACACCCAGGGCAAGCCTACATCCACAGAAGATCTGTGGTTAGTTCTCCAAGATAAAAGGAAAAAAAGATTGAGAGTGTTTAACCACCCCAACTCCTGGCGCAAATGATGAATTAAATTTAAGTTGGCTATACAGCAGCTGCAAGCACTGAGGGACTGCTACCTCCCCCAAACAACAAAAATATATACACAAGAGTGCTGCGCTTGATGTATGCTTAATGATAATTGATTAAAAATTAATAGATACACAGGTGTCTGCTTAAATCAATTTAAAACACATACGGAACTTGCTGATAAAATTTAAACAAATTTATTTACACACACAATATAGTACAATAAAAACCATTGATAAAAGAAAGCTCAAGCACACTGATAGACGTTCTAAATATGTCACTTTGTTGAAATGATTTGTAACAATGTAACTTCAATGCTGCCACATAGACCTAGTTTTGGTCTCTTTGTATCAATAAAACTGAATTGCAACAGTTAATACAGCCTGTGTAAGAATGATTGTAGCTCCCGTCCTCTATGCTACTGGCGTCCCAGTGCAGAGGAAATGCCGCTGATAATATTTACCCGACCTGCGGGAAGATTCAGTCTCGCAGCGCAGGAGGTACCGGGATAACTTCCAAGCGTCCGCCGCCGGCACTATCACGGTGCAGTTGATTCTGTCCTGGCGGGCGGGTATGGACGCTGCAGTGGTATGCTGACCTGGCGTACCGGTACAGAATCTCTGAGGCTGATCATCAAATTCAAATTCACCGCTGCAAAGGAATGTGGCTGGCAGCGGTCAGTGCGTCTGTGGGCTTTTGCTCAGCCCACAGACGCACTGACCGCTGCCAGCCACATTCCTTTGCAGCGGTGAATTTGAATTTGATGATCAGCCTCAGAGAATCTGTACCGGTACGCCAGGTCAGCATAACACTGCAGCGTCCATACCCGCCCGCCAGGACAGAATCAACTGCACCGTGATAGTGCCGGCGGCGGACGCTTGGAAGTTATCCCGGTACCTCCTGCGCTGCGAGACTGAATCTTCCCGCAGGTCGGGTAAATATTATCAGCGGCATTTCCTCTGCACTGGGACGCCAGTAGCATAGAGGACGGGAGCTACAATCATTCTTACACAGGCTGTATTAACTGTTGCAATTCAGTTTTATTGATACAAAGAGACCAAAACTAGGTCTATGTGGCAGCATTGAAGTTACATTGTTACAAATCATTTCAACAAAGTGACATATTTAGAACGTCTATCAGTGTGCTTGAGCTTTCTTTTATCAATGGTTTTTATTGTACTATATTGTGTGTGTAAATAAATTTGTTTAAATTCTATCAGCAAGTTCCGTATGTGTTTTAAATTGATTTAAGCAGACACCTGTGTATCTATTAATTTTTAATCAATTATCATTAAGCATACATCAAGCGCAGCACTCTTGTGTATATAGTTCTCCAAGATGTTTGGCGCAACCTCCCTGCTGAGTTCCTTCAAAAACTGTGTGCAAGTGTACCTAGAAGAATTTAAGCTGTTTTGAAGGCAAAGGGTGGTCACACGAAATACGGATTTGATTTAGATTTCTCTTTTGTTCATTCACGTAGCATGTTGTTAATATACAGTGGTTGAAGAGGGGGTATGGAAAATTTTATAGAATAGACAGGGTCTGGGTTATAGCAGCAACCCCAGAACTTTAGGGATTTTGAAAACTTAAAATCAATCTGTTTTATTTCTTCTTTCCTTAATGTCTCACATGTATCTACTTTCTCTGACGTCCTAGTGGATGCTGGGGACTCCGTAAGGACCATGGGGAATAGACGGCTCCGCAGGAGACTGGGCACATCTAAAGAAAGATTTAGGACTATCTGGTGTGCACTGGCTCCTCCCCCTATGACCCTCCTCCAAGCCTCAGTTAGATTTCTGTGCCCGGCCGAGCTGGATGCACACTAGGGGCTCTCTTGAGCTCCTAGAAAGAAAGTATAGTTTAGGTTTTTTATTTTACAGTGAGACCTGCTGGCAACAGGCTCACTGCAGCGAGGGACTAAGGGGAGAAGAAGCGAACCTACCTAAGTGGTGGTAGCTTGGGCTTCTTAGGCTACTGGACACCATTAGCTCCAGAGGGATCGCACACAGGACCCGACCTCGTCGTCCGTTCCCGGAGCCGCGCCGCCGTCCCCCTTACAGAGCCAGAAGCAAGAAGGTCCGGAAAATCGGCGGCTGAAGACTTCTGTCTTCTCCAAGGTAGCGCACAGCACTGCAGCTGTGCGCCATTGCTCCTCATGCACACCACACACTGCGGTCACTGATGGGTGCAGGGCGCTGGGAGGGGGCGCCCTGAGCAGCAATAAATAACACCTTGGCTGGCAAACTGACACCATATATAGCCCCAGGGGCAATATAGGTGTAAAAATACCCCTGCCAGAATTATTAAAATAGCGGGAGAAAGCCCGCCGAGAAAGGGGCGGAGCCATCTCCCTCAGCACACTGGCGCCATTTTCCCTCACAGCTCCGCTGGAAGGACCGCTCCCTGGCTCTCCCCTGCAGTCCTGCACTACAGAAAGGGTAAAAAAGAGAGGAGGGGGGCACAAAATTAGGCGCAGTATAGTCATATAATGCAGCTATAAGGGAAAACACTCTTTATAGGTGATATCCCTGTGGTATATAGCGCTCTGGTGTGTGCTGGCATACTCTCCCTCTGTCTCCCCAAAGGGCTTTGTGGGGTCCTGTCCTCTGTCAGAGCATTCCCTGTGTGTGTGCTGTGTGTCGGTACTGCTGTGTCGACATGTATGATGAGGAACATGAGGTGGAGGCGGAGCAAATGCCTGTGAATGTGATGTCACCCCCTGCGGGGTCGACACCTGTGTGGATGGACTTATGGAAGGAATTACGTGACAGTGTCAACTCCTTACATAAAAGGTTTGACAACATAGGACAGCCGGCTACTCAGCTTGTGCCTGTTCCAGCGTCTCAAATGTCATCAGGGGCTTTAAAACGCCCGCTACCACAGATGGCAGACACAGATGTCGACACAGATACCGACTCCAGTGTCGACGACGATGAGACTAGTGTACCCTCCAATAGGTCCACCCGTTACATGATTGAGGCAATGAAAAATGTATTACACATTTCTGATAATACCCCAGGTACCACAAAAAAGGGTATTATGTTTGGTGAGAAAAAAACTACCAGTAGTTTTTCCTGCATCTGAGGAATTAAATGAGGTGTGTGAGGAAGCATGGACTTCCCCCGATAAGAAATTGATAATTTCTAAACGGTTATTGGCAGCGTACCCTTTCCCGCCAGAGGATAGGTCACGTTGGGAAACACCCCCTAGGGTAGATAAAGCGCTGACACGTTTATCAAAAAGGTGGCACTACCGTCTCCGGATACGGCCGCCCTAAAGGAACCTGCTGATAGAAAGCAGGAAACTACCCTAAAAGCTATATACGCACACACGGGCATTATATTGAGACCAGCTATTGCATCGGCATGGATGTGCAGTGCTGCAGCTGCGTGGTCAGATTACCTGTCGGATAATATTGATACTATGGATAGGGACAATATTTTGCTGACTATAGAGCATATAAAAGACGCCGTCTTATACATGCGTGATGCACAGAGGGATATTTGCCGGCTGGCATAAAAAATAAGCGCCATGTCCATTGCCGCCAGGCGGGGGTTATGGACTCGGCAATGGTCAGGCGATGCCGACTCGAAACGGCACATGGAAGTTTTGCCCTATAAGGGGGTGGAACTGTTTGGGGATGGTCTTTCAGACCTCGTTTCCACAGCTACTGCTGGGAAATCGACTTTTTTGCCACAGGCTACCCCACAGCAAAAGAAAGCACCGTATTATCAGGTATAGTCCTTTCGGCCCCAGAAAAGCAAGAGGGCTAGAGGCTCATCCTTTCTGCCGAGAGGCAAAGGTAGAGGGAAAAAGCTGCACCACACAGCTAGTTCCCAAGAGCAGAAGTCCTCCCCTGCGTCCGGTAAGTCCACAGCATGACGCTGGGGCTGCTCAGGCGGACCCGGGTACGGTGGGGGCCCGTCTCAGAAATTTCAGCGCACAGTGGGCTCTCTCACAGGTGGATCCCTTGGTCCTTCAAGTAGTATCTCAGGGGTACAGGCTGGAATTCGAGACGTCTGCCCCCCGCCGTTTCCTAAAATCTGCCTTACCGGCAACTCCCTCTGCCAGGGAGGCAGTGTTGGTGGCTATTCAAAAACTGTATTCACAGCAAGTGATTGTCAAGGTACCCCTCCTTCAACAAGGAAAGGGTTACTATTCCACAATGTTTGTGGTACCGAAACCGAACGGTTCGGTGAGACCCATCTTAAATTTAAAATCCTTGAACACTTATATCAAAAGATTCAAGTTCAAGATGGAATCGCTCAGGGCGGTTATTGCGAGCCTGGACGAGGGGGATTACATGGTCTCCCTGGACATCAAGGATGCGTACCTGCATGTCCCCATTTACCCTCCTCACCAGGAGTACCTCAGATTTGTGGTACAGGACTGTCACTATCAGTTCCAGACGCTGCCGTTTGGGTTATCCACGGCACCGAGGGTCTTTACCAAGGTAATGGCCGAAATGATGATTCTCCTTCGCAAGAAGGGAGTTTTAATTATCCCGTACTTGGACGATCTCCTGATAAAGGCGATGTCCAAGGAACAGTTGGTAGTGGGGGTAGCACTTTCTCGGGAAGTGCTACAACAGCACGGCTGGATTCTCAATATTCCAAAGTCACAGCTGGTCCCGACGACACGTCTTCTGTTCCTGGGAATGATTCTGGACACAGACCAGAAAAAAGTGTTTCTTCCAGTGGAAAAAGCCGAGGAGTTGTCATCTCTAGTCAGAAACCTCCTAAAACCAGGACAGGTGTCGGTACATCAATGCACACGAGTCCTGGGAAAAATGGTAGCTTCGTACGAAGCGATTCCATTCGGAAGGTTCCACGCAAGGATTTTCCAGTGGGACCTGTTGGACAAATGGTCCGGGTCCCATCTCCAGATGCAGCAGCGGATAACCCTGTCGGCAAGGACCAGGGTGTCGCTGCTGTGGTGGCTGCAGAGGGCTCATCTACTAGAGGGCCGCAGATTCGGAATACAGGACTGGGTCCTGGTGACTACGGATGCCAGCCTTCGGGGCTGGGGTGCAGTCACACAGGGAAGAAATTTCCAAGGACTGTGGTCAAATCAGGAGATTTCACTTCACATAAATATTCTGGAGCTAAGGGCCATTTACAATGCCCTAAGCCAAGCAAGGCCTCTGCTTCAGAACCAGCCGGTACTGATCCAATCAGACAACATCACGGCGGTCGCCCATGTAAACAGACAGGGTGGCACAAGAAGCAGGAGGGCAATGGCAGAAGCCACAAGGATTCTCCGATGGGCGGAAAATCACGTGTTAGCACTGACAGCAGTGTTCATTCCGGGAGTGGACAACTGGGAAGCAGACTTCCTCAGCAGGCACGACCTCCACCCGGGAGAATGGGGACTTCATCCAGAAGTCTTCCAAATGCTGGTAAACCGGTGGGAAAGACCACAGGTGGACATGATGGTGTCCCGCCTCAACAAAAAGCTAAAAAGATATTGCGCCAGGTCAAGGGACCCTCAGGCGATCGCTGTGGACGTTCTAGTAACACCGTGGGTGTACCAGTCGGTTTATGTGTTTCCTCCTCTGCCTCTCATTCCCAAAGTACTGAGAATAATACGAAGGCGAGGAGTGAAAACTATACTCGTGGTTCCGGATTGGCTAAGAAGAGCTTGGTACCCGGAACTTCAAGAGATGCTTTCAGAGGACCCATGGCCTCTACCGCTCAGGCGGGACCTGCTGCAGCAGGGGCCCTGCCTGTTCCAAGACTTACCGCGGCTGCGTTTGACGGCATGGCGGTTGAACACCGGATCCTGAAGGAAAAAGGCATTCCGGAGGAAGTCATCCCTACCCTGATCAAAGCCAGGAAGGATGTCACTGCAAAACATTATCACTGCATTTGGCGGAAATATGTTGCTTGGTGTGAGGCCAGGAAGGCCCCAACGGAGGAATTTCAACTGGGTCGATTCCTGCATTTCCTGCAAGCAGGGGTGACGTTGGGCCTCAAATTGGGGTCCATTAAGGTCCAGATTTCGGCTCTGTCGATTTTCTTCCAGAAAGAACTGGCTTCACTGCCTGAAGTTCAGACTTTTGTCAAAGGAGTTCTGCATACTCAGCCTCCTTTTGTGCCCCCAGTGGCAAGCTTGGGATCTCAATGTGGTTTTGGAGTTCCTGAAATCACATTGGTTTGAGCCACTTAAGACTGTGGATTTGAAATATCTCACGTGGAAAGTGGTCATGCTGTTGGCCCTGGCTTCGGCCAGGCGTGTGTCAGAATTGGCGGCTTTGTCCTGTAAAAGCCCTTATCTGATTTTCCATATGGATAGGGCAGAGTTGAGGACTCGTCCTCAGTTTCTCCCGAAGGTGGTATCAGCTTTTCACTTGAACCAGCCTATTGTGGTGCCTGCGGCTACTAGGGATTTGGAGGATTCCAAGTTACTGGACGTAGTCAGGGCCCTGAAAATTTATGTTTCCAGTACGGCTGGAGTCAGGAAAACTGACTTGCTGTTTATCCTGTATGCACCCAACAAGCTGGGTGCTCCTGCTTCTAAGCAGACTATCGCGCGCTGGATTTGTAGCACTATTCAGCTTGCGCATTCTGCGGTGGGACTACCGCAGCCTAAATCTGTAAAAGCCCATTCCACAAGGAAGGTGGGCTCATCTTGGGCGGCTGCCCGAGGGGTCCCGGCTTTACAACTTTGCCGAGCTGCTACTTGGTCAGGGGCAAACACGTTTGCAAAATTCTACAAATTTGATACCCTGGCTGAGGAGGACCTGGAGTTCTCTCATTCGGTGCTGCAGAGTCATCCGCACTCTCCCGCCCGTTTGGGAGCTTTGGTATAATCCCCATGGTCCTTACGGAGTCCCCAGCATCCACTAGGACGTCAGAGAAAATAAGAATTTACTCACCGGTAATTCTATTTCTCGTAGTCCGTAGTGGATGCTGGGCGCCCATCCCAAGTGCGGATTGTCTGCAATACTTGTAAATAGTTATTGTTACACAAATCGGGTTGTTATTGCGAGCCATCTGTTCAGAGGCTCTGTTGTTATCATACTGTTAACCGGGGTTCCTATCACGAGTTATACGGTGTGATTGGTGTGGCTGGTATGAGTCTTACCCGGGATTCAAAATCCTTCCTTATTGTGTCAGCTCTTCCGGGCACAGTGTCCTAACTGAGGCTTGGAGGAGGGTCATAGGGGGAGGAGCCAGTGCACACCAGATAGACCTAAATCTTTCTTTAGATGTGCCCAGTCTCCTGCGGAGCCGTCTATTCCCCATGGTCCTTACGGAGTCCTCAGCATCCACTACGGACTACGAGAAATAGAATTACCGGTGAGTAAATTCTTATTTTATGTCCATGTAACCACTAATCCTGTGTGTGCTTTTTCCTCATGGTAGAAAAGTGCCCGGTGGATAATGCCAAATTAACGGTGGTGGTGAACAACATTGCCGTTGCAGAACAGATAGGAGAACTGTTCATTCATTGTAAATACGGTTGCCGCCCCTGTGCCAATGGCAAGCCGACAACGTACGAAGTGGATCCCCACGGCTGCCCCTTCACCATTAAACTAAGTGCCAGGAAGTAAGTCTGCGTGCCGAGGTTCTCCTCCTTGTGTGCCAGGACCGTATTACCAGCCTGGTGATACCAGTCTGTGTGCCCCCAATGTTTCATGTAAGGAGGTGGCGGACTCAGACCCTGTTCACCCCAAACTAGAATGGATCTAAATCTATAGATGAGTTTTGTAGAGCTGCTTACACAAAAAAGGCTGCAACGAGGGTGGAAGGTGTTTCTGCCAATGAGGAAGTGTCTGCTTACCAAATATTTAGGCATTCCCGTGGAGAGTTAGAGTTAGGCTGCGGGGTGGGGGTGGGGGGGTAGGTTTAGGCTGCATGGGGAGAGGGGGGTGGTGGCGGGGTATGGTAGGTTTAGGCATTAAGGCAGGCTAAGTGGGTGAGGGGGTAGCATATGCTTTGGGATGCCGCCGTCGGTATTCAAACTGCCGGCATCCTGCCCGCGGGCTTTTCAACCCCAACCCATTAATACAGCATCTCATTGCAGTGAGTAGAATGGATTGTTTATTCCAAGAAATTCTGTATTAGTTGTAGGGTTTCTTACAAAACTATTTACTCAGCAAAGGGCCCTTACGGTGTAGCTGGGAGGCCAACTGTGAGACAAACAATGTGTCCGTACTAAGGGGCCTGATTCAGATCTGACCGCTGCTTTGCGTTTTCGCGCAGCAGGCAATCGGGTCCTAACTGCACATGTGTACGCACCGCAATGCGCACGCGCGTCGGACAACAACAACGGGCATCGCCGGTCAGCGACGGGATGGTGCAAAAATTTCATTCGCACGGGCATTCGCAAGGTGATTGACAGGAAGAGGCAGTTCGTGGGTGGTGAGTGACCGTTTAATGGGAGTGTTCGGAAAAACGCAGGCGTGTCCAAGTGTTTTCAGGGAGAGCGTCTGACGTCAGCTCTGGCTCCGATCAGCCGTCGCCTTGTAGTAGTAAGTCCTGGGCTGCGCACAGACTGCACAAAGTGGATTTTAGCAGCTCGGAGTACACTTGCACAGCGAATATACACTCCTCCTGGTGGCGGCGACTGTCAGATAGCAAGACAGCAAAATTAGCAGCCCAGCGATCAGGTCTGAATGAGCCCCTGAGTCATTTCCCTAACACAGCACTCCAAGAAAAATGGTCTATACGCACCATGGACAGAAACGAGAGCAAGCTCATGAGCCGGTCGGCATTGGCCATTGTTGATGCCCTGCTAGATCTGCACGGGCGGAACTTCTAAGCCAGGAAGATATACATTCAGGGCCTCATTCTGATCTGTAAGGTATTGCACAGATGCAGGGAAGCGGCTGCGCTATACCGTGAAATGCAAACGCAGCAGGAGGCGTCTGTAGGAGATGGGCGCCTCCTGCATCCATCTGCGATGCAAGTGCTGCGTCCAGTGACATAGCAGCAGATCACCATCGTGACCATCGGTCGCAGCTAGCGATGGTAATAGACCTTGGTCAGTTTTGTAAGCTAGAGCTTACTCAGACCGGCCGTTGGATCTGGGCAGCCGGGTCCAGGAAGTCTGTATTCGATGGCGCGGATCCTGGGCTCGGGACGCCTACAAAGTGGGGTGGCAACACACCCTTATTATGTAAAACTGACCCTGTTGCTGGCTCACAAAGGAGGGACTGTGAGCTATGTCTTGCAAACATCCAAACATCGGAAGTGTACATAAAACATCGGATTAACGTACAAATCCGAATAAAGCCATCACTGTGATGTCATTTCCGTGACATCGACTACTGGACAAAATGTGCACACCTAAAACTTTGTTTCCTTGTTCCCACATGTAAGTTATAAACCAGCAGTGTCATATTTTATGGGTTTGTGTTAATAGGGCACCACCTTTAGCCAATGACATAAGACGGAGGTCAGGCTTTTGGAGGGGACTGTACATGTCTATGCTCCGGCTGTCTCACACATACGATCTCACACCAACATCCTTCTGATCCTTTTCTCCCTCCCATTCTGTCACAGGGACCATGAAATCAGCTGTGATTATCGGCCGGTACGTTGTCCTAATAATCCAAACTGCCCCCCGCTACTGAAAATGAACCTGGAAGGCCACCTCAAGGAGTGTGAACACATTAAGTGCCCCCATTCAAAATATGGGTAGGTAACAGCCACTGTAAACCTCCCATGTAACGGAGCTAGATTGATGTTTTTCTGTGATTTTTATCTTGCCGCACACAGATGTATGCACCAAATAATGCCCATGCGTTTCTTTCCTTGATTTTGTAATCTCAGTCAATATCTGTATGCTTCATGACATGAAAATAAGTCATCCAGTCTTGCACTGACTTCACACTGTGGCTTTGTCAACGGATGCAGTTTAAGTACTTTCTCACAGATAGATCACAGGTAGGACGAAAGGCTGAAATGATAAAAGCACGGCATGTCAGTTAGGCTTGTTGTGATTTCCCTCACAATGCATCTGCGTATGGGCTCCCATATCTGCAGGTTCTTTAAAGCCTCTTCACAGTTACCATTACTTAGTACACTACAGGCTAGTCCTACTGCATTAATAATATATATAGCAGACAGAGGGTGACATTTACTAAGCAGGGATAAAAGTGGAGAAGTGAGCCAGTGGAGAAGTTGCCCATGGCATCCAATCAGCTGCTCTGTAAACTTTTATAGTATGCAAATTATAAATGTTACGTCAATGCTGATTAGTTGCCATGGGCAACTTCTCCACTTTTATCACTGCTTAGTAAATGTCCCCCAGAGTCCTGGATTACTGCAGCAGCTTATCCAGTGTGATTCAAAGTATCAGCTCCATGCATTACTGGGTGTGGATCATTAGATCGACCGTGTCTAGGTCGACAATGTTTAGGTCGACAAGGTTTTTTTTTTTGGTGTCGTTTCCTTCGTAGAGGGACCGGGAACCCCAATTAGTGCACCGTGTCCCCTCGCATGGCAGTCAAAGTGCCTTGCTCCGCTACCGTTTCCTTCGGCACAGATTACCGTTCCAATCGTAGTCCACGTGGATCGTTAAGTATGAAAAAGTAAAAAAAAAAGAAGAAAAAATGTAAAAAACTCACGTCGACCTTTTGACCTGTCGACCTAACACATGTTGACCTAGAAACCCTGTCGACCTTCCAACCCTGTCGACCCAGTGACTGTCGACCTAAACATTGTCGACCTAAACAGTGTCGATCTTCAGACCGGATCCCGCATTACTATAGATTGTTTTGGCTGCTGAAAACAGAGCAGGAATTTAGAAACCATTTAAAATATGGTTTCTGCTGTGTATGTCCATTATTGCCATAGGCCGTGTGACAGTTCATTGTCGCACATAGCGTCCGCTCAGCCGAGCGTCAGAAAACGGAATGAGGAGAAGACGTGACATCACCATACGCTCACACATGCACCAAGTGAGAACAGTATGAATTCTCTCCGGTGTAATATGTGTGATGGAAAAGCAGTGGATTAACCTGAGATCCAGAAGCTAATTTGAGAGTAGTTTTGGATAATTATTACCCGGTTTTTGGGGTAGAAGGTTGAAATGCTGGTTGCCCATGGAAATGACAATGATCACTTTTTAAAAAGTATAAAGTTAAGTAAGCTAAAATCTTGCCTAAGCTTGCTGTTACATGGTGCATACATATCTAGCCTAGGCTGGGCGGGACTGTTCCAGGAAGTACTATACTCTGAGATAGTGGCTGTAACACCCCTCCTCCCTCTGACCCCCAGGTGCACGTTTATAGGGAACCAGGACACCTATGAAACACACCTAGAGTCCTGCAAGTTCGAGGGTCTGAAGGAGTTCCTCCAGCAGACAGACGACCGCTTCCATGAAATGCAGGTGGCCATGACGCAGAAAGACCAGGAGATTGCGTTCCTCCGCTCCATGCTGGGGAAGCTCTCGGAGAAGATTGACCAGCTGGAGAAGAACCTGGAGATGAAGTTTGGTATGAAATGTCTCTAATGTGCCTATCACACTATCCGCAGTGTTTGGAGGAGGGCGAAACATATCAGCATAGGTCCATGAGCCAAAGCTGTATATTCCTCCTTTTCTTTCCCTGGTAGTCATCCTCTCATCCCAGCCACTGCTGTACTGAGCCAGAAAATGTAGATTAGGGCTAATAAAAGACAATGTAATAGACAAAGTAGGAAATAAGTTTGAGTCACCACACTGGACAGGCACAGCCAGGGGCCAAGCGACCGTAGTACTCTTCCTACAGGTGCGAGTGAGGGCTGATAACTGATAGACACATTCCCATAAATTCTGCTCCGTTTAGATCAATATCTGTTTGGTCAGACGTGTTGGGGCACGATGTTTAGACTATCATGCCAATGTACCAGTGTTAAGTCACCAAGCATGGATAGCCTTAAACCCTGGACTGTTAAGGTGCCTTGTGAAACCGAAGTGGGGAGCCTCTGTAATTCCTCAGTCTAAGTTTTCAGGAGTAGGTGCTGTGGGCTTATTGATGACATTTGGCTATATAGATGGGTCTGATAAGCGCTGTAGGTGTGGGTTACCTTTGTTTCATCCCCTCTGTGTATGTCATTAGTTTTACAGTTTTTTTGATTTTTATCTCAGTAAGGTGTGTAATGTCTGAGGGCTGAGAAGTCTGTGATTTGTGGAACCACCGTGCATTCCTGCCTGTGTGATCTCACCCTCTGAGCTAAGCCTATACGCTGCTGCTTTCCTATCCACGTGTCCGCTGCTGCTTTCCTATCCACGCATTTTCCGCTGCTGCTTTCCTATCCACGCATTTTCCGCTGCTGCTTTCCTATCCATGCATTTTCCGCTGCTGCTTTCCTATCCACTAATTTTCCGCTGCTGCTTTCCTATCCACGCATTTCCGCTGCTGCTTTCCTATCCACGCATTTTCCGCTGCTGCTTTCCTATCCACGCATTTTCCGCAGCTGCTTTCCTATCCATGCATTTTCCGCAGCTGCTTTCCTATCCATGCATTTTCCGCTGCTGCTTTCCTATCCACGCATTTTCCGCTGCTGATTTCCTATCCACGCGTCCGCTGCTGCTTTCCTATCCACGCGTCCGCTGCTGCTTTCCTAGCCACGCTTCCTCTGCTGCTTTCCTAGCCACGCATCCGCTGCTGCTTTCCTAGCCACGCATCCGCTGCTGCTTTCCTAGCCACGCATCCGCTGCTGCTTTCCTAGCCACGCATCCGCTGCTGCTTTCCTAGCCACGCATCCGCTGCTGCTTTCCTAGCCACGCATCCGCTGCTGCTTTCCTAGCCACGCATCCGCTGCTGCTTTCCTAGCCACGCATCCGCTGCTGCTTTCCTAGCCACGCATCCGCTGCTGCTTTCCTAGCCACGCATCCGCTGCTGCTTTCCTAGCCACGCATCCGCTGCTGCTTTCCTAGCCACGCATCCGCTGTCGTTTTCTTATCCACACATCTTCTGCTGGTTCTTTCTTATCCACGCATCCGCTGCTGCTTTCCTATCCACACATCCGGTGCTGCTTTCCTATCCACACATCTTCCGCTGCCGCTTTCCTATCCACGCATCCGCTGTCGTTTTCCTATCCACACATCTTCTGCTGCTTCTTTCCTATCCACCTATCCGGTGCTGCTTTCCTATCCACCTATCCGGTGCTGCTTTCCTATCCACCTATCCGGTGCTGCTTTCCTATCCACACATCCGGTGCTGCTTTCCTGTCCACACATCCGGTGCTGCTTTCCTGTCCACACATCCGGTGCTGCTTTCCTATCCACACATCCGGTGCTGCTTTCCTATCCACACATCCGGTGCTGCTTTCCTATCCACACATCCGGTGCTGCTTTCCTATCCACACATCCGGTGCTGCTTTCCTATCCACACATCTTCTGCTGCTGCTTTCCTATCCACACATCCGGTGCTGCTTTCCAATCCACACATCCGGTGCTGCTTTCCTATCCACACATCCGGTGCTGCTTTCCTATCCACACATCTTCCGCTGCCGCTTTCCTATCCACGCATCCGCTGTCGTTTTCCTATCCACACATCTTCTGCTGCTTCTTTCCTATCCACCTATCCGGTGCTGCTTTCCTATCCACACATCCGGTGCTGCTTTCCTATCCACACATCCGGTGCTGCTTTCCTATCCACACATCTTCCGCTGCCGCTTTCCTATCCACGCATCCGCTGTCGTTTTCCTATCCACACATCTTCTGCTGCTTCTTTCCTATCCACCTATCCGCTGCTGCTTTCGTAACCTAATCCCGTCCATATTCTCACTATGGAGACTTCAGATTGTTTAATTTCCTCATCTCTCCTGATCTCTTCTTTACAGACGTCTTGGATGAGAACCAAAGTAAGCTGAGTGAAGATTTGATGGAGTTCCGCAGGGATGCGTCAATGCTGAATGTGAGTCGCTGTAACCGGAGTATCCCACCTGAATGCGGATCCCCGCCTTTTCCCTGCACTTCAACTCTCACTGTCTTCTCTCCCTTTACCAGGATGAGCTCTCCCATATTAACGCTCGGCTGAACATGGGTATTCTGGGCTGTAAGTGTCAGTGTTTCAAACATATCCTAAACATTTTCAGTATTCAGCCCTTTTGCTGTATTACCACTGATGGCTTATTGTGTCCTCCTCTTCCACAGCTTACGACCCACAGCAGATATTTAAATGCAAGGGAACCTTCGTGGGGCACCAAGGCCCTGTGTGGTGTTTGTGCGTCTATTCCATAGGAGATCTGCTGTTTAGTGGCTCCTCTGACAAAACCATAAAGGTGAGAGACAG
Source organism: Pseudophryne corroboree (assembly GCF_028390025.1). Classification (NCBI taxonomy): domain Eukaryota; kingdom Metazoa; phylum Chordata; class Amphibia; order Anura; family Myobatrachidae; genus Pseudophryne; species Pseudophryne corroboree. Next base: position 438,448,889 of record NC_086450.1, read on the forward strand.
CTTTCCCCAGAGATTTCCAGGATTGGCCCTTTAAGTTGTCCCGATCCCACCAGCATTGCACTCACACTGTCGTCTTTTTCCAGGTGTGGGACACCTGCACGACCTACAAGTGCCAAAAGACCCTGGAGGGGCATGATGGCATCGTACTGGCCTTGTGTATACAAGGGTGAGGCTTTAATACATTCCCTGATCTTTCTACCAGAGTAAAGCAGCATTTCTTCTTTCAGGTGTACTAGAGGCACAGTTATTTCTGATGCAGCTAAAAATATATTAGGCCTCGGCTGAAGAGTTGGTTAAATCCGTGACCAGCAAATTGTTGTTACCCTTCAGTATTTACTGACCGTTACAAAGGTAGTGATCCTGAGGCTCTCTCTGTTAAGGGAGTGATCCTGAGGCGCTCTCGAATAAGGGAGTGATCCTAAGGCGCTCTCGGTTAAGGGAGTGATCCTGAGCCGCTCTCAGTTAAGGGAGTGATCAGAATCGGCTTTATTGGCCAGTTAGGGACACAAGTGAGTTACATGCACGTCTGTCTAGTCAGTCAATGTTCAGGAGTTCAGCAGGCGTCCAGCTTGGGGAAAGAAACTTTTGAGGTTTCTGGTGGACCTGGCGGGGACGGCACTGTAACGCCTATCCTGAGGTGCTCTCAGTTAAGGGAGCGATCCTCAGACGCTCTCAGTTAAGGGAATGATCCTGAGGCGCTCTCAGTTAAGTGAGTGATTCTCAGGCGCTCTCAGTTAAGGGAATGATCCTGAGGCGCTCTCAGTTAAAGGAGTGATCCTGAGGCGCTCTCAGTTAAAGGAGTGATCCTGAGGCGCTCTCAGTTAAAGGAGTGATCCTGAGGCGCTCTCGGTTAAAGGAGTGGTCCTGAGGCGCTCTCAGTTAAAGGAGTGATCCTGAGGCGCTCTCAGTTAAAGGAGTGATCCTGAGGCGCTCACAGTTAAAGGAGTGATCCTGAGGTGCTCTCGGTTAAAGGAGTGATCCTGAGGCGCTCTCAGTTAATGGATTAATGCTCACCCTTTCAAGTCAGAATGCAGCTGCATTTAGTGATTTACTTGCTGTTCTTAGTTGGGCGTATGCATTGTGGATGGCAAATTCAGACGTTCCTCCTACAGCCAGCAATGGGGTAGGTGTAAGTAGCTATGATAGTGGTGACAGCTGCTTTTGGGGTGTGATCGCATAGATAATTAGGACTGTGTGTGCGTATAGTCGCATTAGACTACCAAATCAGTCCACAAGCACACGACACCTAGACATAACCTTGCCTATGTGGCCATCTTTAGCGGGTTCCATAATATGAATTAAGGGAGGCATGTAACCATAAGAATTAGCGATCACTAAAGGCCCGTACACACTGGTCGATATATCGGCCGTTCTCTTGAACGGCCGATATATCGCGGGACCGTCGGCCAGTGTGTACGGCCGATACGTCTGTGAACTCCGTCGTTCACAGACGTATCGCGTCGGCCGCGCAGCACAGCCGACGGCCAATATATCTACCGATATATTGGCGCGTCGCTGTGTGTGTACGCCCGTACATATGGTGCGGCGGCCGGCGGTGATTGACAGCTGAACTGGGCGGGCGTGTGTGTGTACACACCCGCCCAGTTCATGACGTCAGTCCACGACGGATTGGGCAGTGTGTATGCACAGCACACTGCCCGATCCGTCCATAGATATATCTACTAGTGTGTACCCACCTTAAGTCTACACGGCGAGATGTAGACAAGGTGTCTCGGCCACAATACCTCTAAAGTCTCCCGTTTCTCTGCTTTATATTTGTCCTCTCCTGTTTGGCATAAAGTATAACCGTAGTCATGGGTAACGGGACAGACTCCATATTAGTGTCTACTAATGAAAGAAGAATGCGAGAGCTTAGCGGACGATCCTTTCAAACTGAACTGATTCATGTCTCATAAAAACCTCAGATCATAAGTAGATGGGTTAGAAATATCTTTAATATATCCATATGTTTTCTGCTGTGCAGAGGAAAAGTTAACAGTGGTCATTTGCAAACTTATTGCTGTGACCAGTTGGAGGATCTAAATTATCTGTGTAGTTTGCATTTAATGTTGTAGAAGCCAGGAAGGGGCAGAGGCCGCACAACAGGACACGTTGTCGATGCCAGAAAATAATACATCTTTCAGATTTATGCTTCTCCATTTTCCCATTGGTAGAAACACCAATAGATTTTTTTCTGTACATTATATTTTTACACGTGCTCATTACATACTTCTATATACATACAGTGCCTAAATTATTTGTGTTACTGAGTATTACTTATTACTGAGGCTCTGCCATACTTACCACTCCTCATTTCTGGCCCCTTCTGCAGGAACAAGTTGTACAGCGGCTCTGCAGACTGCACCATCATTGTGAGTATCGTTAGGCACACTGAGCTGAGTGCGTCAATGAGGGAGAGTAATAGAACAGAATGGACAACTGCCAATATAACCACAAGATCCTGTCTGACGCAGCCTCTCTGTTTAGGTCTGGGACATTCCGACACTACTGAAAGTGAACACTATCCGAGCACATGACAACCCAGTCTGCACCTTGGTGTCCTCCCACAACATCCTCTTCAGTGGCTCTCTGAAAGCAATCAAGGTTTGTGCGTCTCTGCTGATTAACAATCATTTAGATTATGCACATTGCCAACCGTTACCCCTATTGGGGTAGATCTTGGATGTTTTGAGCTGATAAAAGAACACTGGTGCAGATGTATTAAGCCTGGAGAAGTGATAAAGCAGTCATACGTGCAAGGTGATAACACACCAGCCAATCGGCTCCAATATGTAAATTTACAGTTAGGAGCTGATTGGCTGGTGCCTTATCACCTTGCACTTATGACTGCTTTATCACTTCTCCAGGCTTAATACATCTGCCCCATAGTCTCATTGAATTTTATTATGCCGTTTCATCCACCACACTTATTAACCTATATAATTTCCCTACTGACACTTTAAAAACCAGAACGTTTACCCAATAGTCATAAGACACAGGAGACAGGCTAAAGCAGTGGAAAGTTTACAACGTGGCATTTGTGGTAGCAGATGATACTCATGCCGGGGCATAAGTGGGCATTCCGGGTCACATCTGATTTTCCTCTTTACCCATGCAGGTTTGGGACATAGTGGTCACAGATTTAAAACTGAAGAAGGAGCTGACCGGACTTAACCATTGGGTGCGGGCGCTGGTGGCCTCACAGAATTACTTGTACAGCGGCTCCTACCAGACGATCAAGGTAAGAGACGGGATATAAGATGATAGAGTAGGTATAGGACCCATCATCGTCAAGACGCAAGTTGACTTGGGAAAGCGCTGCAAGTGTCCCAGCTAAGTAAAAGATAATTTTGTCTAATTAAAACATGCAGTTTCTTATTGAAGCCTTTATATTGCCATCCAGATATGGGACATCAGATCCTTGGAATGTGTCCATGTCCTGCAGACGTCTGGAGGGAGCGTGTACTCCATCGCAGTCACCAACCATCATATTGTGTGTGGAACGTATGAAAATCTCATCCATGTGAGTCCTAATCTCCCATCCCTAACCAGATTAGACCTGATGACCTCCATAACTGTGATATTCTTCCACTTGTAGAGCTTTTCCTTTGTCTCCCTTCTGTAGTGCACCTGAGGGTGACTCTGCTCACCTACAGTCAGCAGAAAGCCTGTGCCCCACAGCTTTAGCATGGATAGCATCTGCTCCAAGCAGGGTTAGTGGCTTATTTTACTGCAAGACCACGGTCAGAAGCATCTGGGGGACGTCCACATGAGATTTTCTATCTCACTGCAAGACCATAGGGGCATCCACATGAGGTATTCTGTCTCACTGCAAGACCACGGTCAGAAGCATCTGGGGGACGTCCACATGAGTTTTCCTATCTCACTGCAAGACCACGGTCAGAAGCATCTGGGGGACGTCCACATGAGGTTTTCTATCTCACTGCAAGACCACAGGGGCATCCACATGAAGTATTCTATCTCACTGCAAGACCACGGTCAGAAGCATCTGGGGGACGTCCACATGAGGTTTCCTATCTCACTGCAAGACCACAGTCAGAAGCATCTGGGGGGCATCCACATAAGGTTTCCTATCTCACTGCAAGACCACAGTCAGAAGCATCTGGGGGGCATCCACATGAGGTTTCCTATCTCACTGCAAGACCACAGTCAGAAGCATCTGGGGGGCATCCACATAAGGTTTCCTATCTCACTGCAAGACCACGGTCAGAAGCATCTGGGGTGGCATCCACATGAGGTTTTCTATCTCACTGCAAGACCACAGGGGCATCCACATGAGGTATTCTATCTTACTGCAAGACCACGGTCAGAAGCATCTGGGGGGCATCCACATGAGGTTTTCTATCTCACTGCAAGACCACGCTCAGAAGCCTCTGGGGGGCATCCACATGAGGTTTCCTATCTCACTGCAAGACCACAGTCAGAAGCATCTGGGGGGCATCCACATAAGGTTTCCTATCTCACTGCAAGACCACGGTCAGAAGCATCTGGGGGACGTCCACATGAGGTTTTCTATCTCACTGCAAGACCACGCTCAGAAGCATCTGGGGGGCATCCACATGAGGTTTTCTATCTCACTGCAAGACCACGCTCAGAAGCATCTGGGGGGCATCCACATGAGGTTTCCTATCTCACTGCAAGACCACAGTCAGAAGCATCTGGGGGGCATCCACATGAGGTTTTCTATCTCACTGCAAGACCACGCTCAGAAGCATCTGGGGGGCATCCACATGAGGTTTTCTATCTCACTGCAAGACCACGGTCAGAAGCATCTGGGGTGGCATCCACATGAGGTTTTCTATTTCACTGCAAGACCACGGTCAGATTCATCTTGGGGGCATCCACATGAGGTTTTCTATCTCACTGCAAAACCACGGTCAGGTTCATCTGGGGGGCATCCACATGAGGTTTTCCATCTCACTGCAAGACCACGGTCAGAAGCATCTGGGGTGGCATCCACATGAGGTTTTCTATCTCACTGCAAGACCACGGTCAGAAGCATCCACCTTTCTCAAATCACGGATTGTGATCTTACCTGCACTGCGCCTGTGTCCTAAAAGCAGACACCTGATATGCTGGAGGGATACGTTAATGTGACCAACACATACCCAACACATGCTGGACATTAATAAGTGCAGACTTGTCTACTTGGAAATATCACTGCACCTTCATGAATCCGAAAATCTGTCCATCTGTTTCTCAGTCCCCTATGGAGTGTATCCAGCCTCCAAAGTGGCAACAGCCAGATGGCTCCAGCAGCCCATACATAATCTGTCCCCTACAGGACTGGTACACCAGAGCCAAGGGGGCATTTCAATATTGGAGGCTGCGAGTACAGGGGCGGCAGTGCTGCAACTGCATTTGCAGGCCACACACTCACTAGCATTTATTTCTCTGACGTCCTAGTGGATGCTGGGAACTCCGTAAGGACCATGGGGAATAGCGGGCTCCGAAGGAGGCTGGGCACTCTAGAAAGATTTATGACTACCTGGTGTGCACTGGCTCCTCCCACTATGACCCTCCTCCAAGCCTCAGTTAGATTTTGTGCCCGGCCGAGGTTGGATGCACACTAGGGGCTCTCCTGAGCCCTTAGAAAGAAAGTATAGATTTAGGTTTTTTATTTTCAGTGAGACCTGCTGGCAACAGGCTCACTGCAGCGAGGGACTAAGGGGAGAAGAAGCGAACTCGCCTGCTTGCAGCCGGATTGGGCTTCTTAGGCTACTGGACACCATTAGCTCCAGAGGGATCGACCGCAGGCCCAGTCCTTGGTGTTCGGTCCCGGAGCCGCGCCGCCGTCCCCCTTACAGAGCCAGAAGCAAGAAGAGGTCCGGAAAATCGGCGGCAGAAGACATCAGTCTTCACCAAGGTAGCGCACAGCACTGCAGCTGTGCGCCATTGCTCCTCACACACACTTCACACTCCGGTCACTGAGGGTGCAGGGCGCTGGGGGGGGGGGGGGGGCGCCCTGAGAAGCAATTATAACACCTTGGCTGGCAAAAATACCACAATATATAGCCCCAGAGGCTATATATGTGGAAAATACCCCTGCCAGAATCCAGAAAAAAGCAGGAGAATAGGCAGCGGAAAAGGGGCGGAGCTATCTCCTGCAGCACACTGGCGCCATTTCTCCTTCACAGATCCGCTGGAAGGAAGCTCCCTGGCTCTCCCCTGCAGTCTACACTACAGAAAAGGGTAAAAAAAGAGAGGGGGGGGCACTAAATTTAGGCGCTGTATAAATTATATAGAAAAAGCAGCTATAGGGGACATAACTCAGTTAGTCCCTGCATTATATAGCGCTCTGGTGTGTGCTGGCACACTCTCACTCTGTCCCCTCAAAGGGCTTTTGTGGGTCCTGTCCTCTGTTGGAGCATTCCTTGTGTGTGTGCGGTGTGTCGGTACGGCTGTGTCGACATGTTTGATGAGGATAATGATGTGGAGACGGAGCAGATGCCTTTAGAAGGGATGTCACCCCCTGCGGGGCAGACACCTGAGTGGTTGAGTTTATGGAAAGAAATGAGTGCACGTATAGACTCCTTACATAAGAAATTTGACGACATGCCAAATGTGGGACAGCCGACTTCTCAGCTCGTGCCTGTCCAGGCGTCGCACAGGTCATCAGGGGCTCTAAAACGCCCGCTACCTCAGACCGCAGACCCAGATGTCGACACTGATACTGACACCAGTGTCGGCGACGATGAGTCTAATCTGATGCCCACTAAGGCCATTCACTGCATGATTGAGGCAATGAAAGAGGTGTTACACATTTCTGATATAAATACAGGTACCACTAAAAAGGGTATTATGTTTGGGGAGAAAAAACTACCCGTAGTTTTTCCCCCATCAGATGAATTAAATGAAGTGTGTGAAGAAGCGTGGGCTTTCCCTGATAAAAAATTGGTAATTCCTAAGAAGGTACTAATGGCGTTCCCTTTCCCGCCAGAGGATAGGTCACGTTGGGAAACACCTCCTAGGGTGGATAAAGCGCTCACACGTTTGTCTAAAAAGGTGGCACTACCGTCTCCGGATACGGCCGCCCTCAAGGAACCTGCTGATAGAAAGCAGGAGGCGATCCTGAAGTCTGTATATACACACTCAGGCATTATACTTAGGCCAGCTATTGCGTCAGCTTGGATGTTCAGTGCTGCCGCTGCGTGGTCAGATAAACTGTCAGAAAATATTGACACATTAGACAGAGACACGATCCTGTTAACCATAGACCATATAAAAGACTCAGTCTTATATATGAGAGATGCACAGAGGGAAATCTGCCGACTGGCATCTAAAGTTAGTGCATTGTCCATTTCTGCTAGGAGAGGCTTATGGACTCGCCAGTGGACAGGAGATGCAGATTCTAAAAGGCACATGGAAGTGTTGCCATATAAGGGTGAGGAATTATTTGGGGATGGTCTCTCGGACCTAGTTTCCACAGCAACGTCTGGGAAGTCAGCATTTTTACCCCATGTCCCCTCACAGCCTAAGAAGGCGCCGTTTTATCAGGTTCAGTCCTTTCGGACCCAGAAAAACAGGCGTGGAAAAGGCGGGTCTTTTCTATCCAGAGGCAGAGGTAGGGGAAAAAGGCTGCAACAAACAGCAGGTTCCCAGGAGCAAAAGTCCTCCCCCGCTTCTTCTGCCAAGTCCGCCGCATGATGGTGGGGCTCCACAGGCGGAGCCTGGTACGGTGGGGGGCCGCCTCAAGAATTTCAGCGATCAGTGGGCTCGCTCACAGGTGGATCCCTGGATCCTTCAAATAGTATCTCAGGGGTACAAACTGGAATTCGAGGCGTCTCCACCCCACCGGTTCCTAAAATCTGCCTTGCCGATTGCTCCCTCAGACAGGGAGGCGGTGCTAGCGGCAATTCACAAGCTGTATTCCCAGCAGGTGATAATCAAGGTACCCCTACTTCAACAAGGCCGGGGTTACTATTCCACACTATTTGTGGTACCGAAACCGGACGGTTCGGTGAGACCCATTTTAAATTTGAAATCCTTGAACACATACATAAAAAAATTCAAGTTCAAGATGGAATCGCTCAGGGCGGTTATTGCGAGCCTGGAAGAGGGGGATTACATGGTATCCCTGGACATCAAGGATGCTTACTTGCATGTCCCCATTTTCCATCCTCACCAGGAGTACCTCAGATTTGTGGTACAGGATTGCCATTACCAATTCCAGACGCTGCCGTTTGGACTGTCCACGGCACCGAGGGTATTTACCAAGGTGATGGCGGAAATGATGATACTCCTTCGAAAAAAGGGAGTTTTAATTATCCCGTACTTGGACGATCTCCTAATAAAAGCGAGGTTCAAGGAACAGTTGTTGGTGGGAGTAGCACTATCTCAGGAGGTGCTGCACCAGCACGGCTGGATTCTGAATATCCCGAAGTCACAGCTGGTTCCGACGACACGGCTACTGTTCCTGGGTATGATTCTGGATACAGTCCAGAAAAAAGTGTTTCTCCCGGAGGAGAAAGCCAGGGAGTTGTCATCTCTAGTCAGAGACCTCCTGAAACCAAAACAGGTATCAGTGCATCGCTGCACGCGGGTCCTGGGAAAGATGGTGGCTTCTTACGAAGCAATTCCCTTCGGCAGGTTCCATGCCAGAATCTTTCAGTGGGACCTGTTGGACCAGTGGTCCGGATCGCATCTTCAGATGCATCGCTTGATAACCCTGTCTCCAAGAACCAGGGTGTCTCTACTGTGGTGGCTGCAGAGTGCCCATCTTCTAGAGGGCCGCAGGTTCGGCATACAGGACTGGGTCCTGGTGACCACGGATGCCAGCCTTCGGGGCTGGGGGGCAGTCACACAGGGAAGAAACTTCCAAGGACTATGGTCGAGTCAGGAGACTTCCCTTCACATAAATATTCTGGAACTAAGGGCCATCTACAATGCCCTAAGTCAAGCAAAATCCCTGCTCCTACACCAGCCGGTGCTGATCCAGTCAGACAACATCACGGCAGTCGCCCATGTAAATCGACAGGGCGGCACAAGAAGCAGGATGGCGATGGCAGAAGCCACAAGAATCCTCCGATGGGCGGAGAATCATGTACTAGCACTGTCAGCAGTGTTTATTCCGGGAGTGGACAACTGGGAAGCAGACTTCCTCAGCAGACACGACCTCCACCCGGGAGATTGGGGACTTCATCCAGAAGTCTTCCAGATGCTGGTAAACCGTTGGGAAAAACCACAGGTGGACATGATGGCGTCCCGCCTCAACAAAAAGTTAAAAAGATATTGCGCCAGGTCAAGGGACCCTCAGGCGGTAGCTGTGGACGCTCTAGTGACACCGTGGGTGTACCAGTCGGTTTATGTGTTCCCTCCTCTGCCTCTCATACCAAAGGTATTGAGAATAATAAGAAAGCGAGGAGTAAACACAATTCTCGTGGTTCCGGATTGGCCAAGACGAGCGTGGTACCCGGAACTTCAAGAGATGCTCTCAGAGGACCCGTGGCCTCTACCGCTCAGACAGGACCTGCTACAGCAGGGGCCCTGTCTGTTCCAAGACTTACCGCGGCTGCGTTTGACGGCATGGCGGTTGAACACCGGATCCTAAAGGAAAAGGGTATTCCGGAAGAAGTCATTCCTACGCTTATTAAGGCCAGGAAAGATGTAACGGCAAAGCATTATCACCGCATATGGCGGAAATATGTTGCATGGTGCGAGGCCAAAAAGGCCCCAACAGAGGAATTTCAACTAGGTCGATTTCTGCATTTCCTGCAAGCAGGAGTGAATATGGGCCTAAAACTAGGCTCCATTAAAGTACAGATCTCGGCTCTGTCGATTTTCTTTCAAAAAGTACTAGCTTCAGTACCTGAAGTTCAGACATTTGTGAAAGGAGTGCTGCATATTCAGCCCCCGTTTGTGCCTCCTGTGGCACCTTGGGATCTCAACGTGGTGTTGAGTTTCTTAAAATCACATTGGTTTGAGCCACTAAAAACCGTGGATCTGAAATATCTCACGTGGAAAGTGGTCATGTTATTGGCCTTGGCTTCAGCCAGGCGAGTGTCAGAATTGGCGGCTTTATCATGTAAAAGCCCTTATCTGATTTTCCATATGGATAGGGCAGAATTGAGGACTCGTCCCCAATTTCTGCCTAAGGTGGTGTCAGCGTTTCACCTGAACCAGCCTATTGTGGTGCCTGCGGCTACTAAGGATTTGGAGGACTCCAAGTTGCTAGACGTTGTCAGGGCCCTGAAAATATATGTTTCCAGGACGGCTGGAGTCAGAAAATCTGACTCGCTGTTTATCCTGTATGCACCCAACAAGCTGGGTGCTCCTGCTTCTAAGCAGTCTATTGCTCGCTGGATTTGTAGTACAATTCAGCTTGCACATTCTGTGGCAGGCCTGCCACAGCCAAAATCTGTAAATGCCCATTCCACAAGGAAGGTGGGCTCATCTTGGGCGGCTGCCCGAGGGGTCTCGGCTTTACAACTTTGCCGAGCAGCTACTTGGTCAGGGGCAAACACGTTTGCAAAATTCTACAAATTTGATACCCTGGCTGAGGAGGACCTGGAGTTCTCTCATTCGGTGCTGCAGAGTCATCCGCACTCTCCCGCCCGTTTGGGAGCTTTGGTATAATCCCCATGGTCCTTACGGAGTTCCCAGCATCCACTAGGACGTCAGAGAAAATAAGAATTTACTCACCGGTAATTCTATTTCTCGTAGTCCGTAGTGGATGCTGGGCGCCCATCCCAAGTGCGGATTTTCTGCAATACTTGTAAATAGTTATTGTTAACTAAAGGGTTATTGTTGAGCCATCTGTTGAGAGGCTCAGTTGTTTTCATACTGTCAAACTGGATATAGTATCACGAGTTGTACGGTGTGATTGGTGTGGCTGGTAAGAGTCTTACCCGGGATTCTAAATCCTTCCTTATTATGTCAGCTCGTCCGGGCACAGTGTCCTAACTGAGGCTTGGAGGAGGGTCATAGTGGGAGGAGCCAGTGCACACCAGGTAGTCATAAATCTTTCTAGAGTGCCCAGCCTCCTTTGGAGCCCGCTATTCCCCATGGTCCTTACGGAGTTCCCAGCATCCACTACGGACTACGAGAAATAGAATTACCGGTGAGTAAATTCTTATTATCATGGGCTTTGGGCTTCCACCGGTAGGAAGGTCCTGATCGTTGTGGTCTTGTTTCAGCACCAGAGTGAGAGGTAGCACGTAGTTGCATGGGCAGCTGACCGCTCACTCGTGGGGGACTTATGAAAATATGCTAATAGCTCAGCCACCGTCTTGTGCACAGAGACGTTCCCTGCTGGCGTCACACATCCACTGCTCACGCACATAAACGGCAGTCATCTGGGTGCACCATCGGACCTCTATTAACCCCATGCTGTCTCAGACTAAGCGGCTCGCCTAAGACCGTGGCCTCTCCATTTGTGAATGATTTCTCAACAGCTGACTAGGTATTTGCCCATAAACGGTCCCGACACACCTGTTTCTCTAGCCACACCCCCGTTACCTCCCCCAAGCGCTGCTTACCTGTCACTCACTCTGAGAAGAATTCCTCGCTCCACTGCATCTGACATGGACATTGCCTTCCACCACTGAATCAAGCCCTCAGTCCTCTTTGCTTTCTGCTGCGTCTTTCAGGTGTTCTCCTGAAGGGACATAAGGGAAACAATGCAATTTGTACTGACACAGAAATGTTACACAGCACTTTTAATAGTTTATTACCATGTTATAACTTGGTGTTACAGATTGCCTTAGTAACTATAATATGTTCTTGCCCGTTCTAGGTCTGGGATATAGAATCTAAGGAACAAGTCCGTACATTAACTGGACACGTGGGGACAGTATATGCATTGGCCGTCATCTCCACGCCAGACCAAACCAAGGTTTTCAGTGCCTCTTATGACCGGTCCCTACGGGTATGTGTCTGCTGATTTTTCCTACCGTCACTACCCAGCCATGAGCATGTTCTCTAGCCGAAGTGCCACACATCCCATACAAACACTGTCATTGGAACCACTTAAGATGCTGGAGGATAAGCATATGTTCATCTGTTGTATGTGTTATGGCATCAAGAGTTATACGCACAAGGATGTCTCGGTATTCTCCGAGTACTGATACATTTTCTCACAGTATAGTTTTATTGTTCTGAGCTCTGCTGCCCCTAGTACGTCTGCTGCCCTGGGGCGCCGCCACGTTCTGCTGACACCCATACATCCTCAGTCCTTGGTCAGAGAATCAGAAGGGGTTCCCCAGTAGGTCTGCTGTCTGCTGCTGACACCCATACATCCTTGGTCAGAGAATCAGAAGGGGTGTCGCAGTACGTCTGCTGCCCACTGCTGCCACCCATACATCCTCAGTCCGTGGTCAGAGAATCAGAAGGGGTTCCCAGTACGTCTGCCGCCCACTGCTGCCACCCATATATCCTCAGTCCTTGGACAGAGAATCAAAAGGGGTTCTCCAGTACGTCTGCCTCCCGCTGCTGCCACCCATATATCCTCAGTCCTTGGTCAGAGAATCAGGAGGGGTTTCCCAGTATGTTTGCTCCTGCTGCTGACACCCATACATCCTCAGTCCTTGGTCAGAGAATCAAAAGGGGTTCCCCAGTACGTTTGCCTCCCGCTGCTGCCACCCATACATCCTCAGTCGTTGGTCGGAGAATAAGGAGGGGTTTCCCAGTACGTCTGCTGCCCGCTGCTGCCACCCATACATCCTCAGTCCTTGGTCAGAGAGGGGGAGGGGAGGGGGGGCTTGCAATGTCACCACCAGTCCCCCCTCAAATGGAACTTGGCAGAAATAAACACCTAGAGTATTTCTCTGTATGCTATGGAAGATTATACATTCATTGAAGAGACTAAAAAGATGATTTGCAAACATTGTGCATATTGCTTCCCATCACAGTAACCAATCAGACACTTGCTTTCATTATCTACCATAATTTGCTCTAGGCACATAAAAGATGATCATTGATTGGCTGCTGTTTTTCTCCTAGAGGCAGTTAGTAAATGATACTTGGGGGGGATTTGTCAGGTCTTCTAAAGAGGTGTGGCCCATAGTAACCAATCAAATTGTAGCTATCATATATCTAGTTCAATCTACAAAATGACAGCTAGAATCTGATTGGTTGCTGTGAACAACACATTCACTTGCCCTCTTTAGGAGGTTCGGTAAATCCCTTCCTTAGGGACTTGGATTGCAATGGCAGGAGCCTGCATCCTCCCTCTAAAGGCAAATACCAGGAACCTCATATTTCAGTGTCTGGGTCCATTACCAGCGTATAGGCTAGATGTAGCTGCTGTATGGTCTTATACATGTATAAGTCTAGCAGCTCCTGTTATAGGGGAGGCAGCTACACGTACACTGTATAATGTGCATCACTATTCTTTTCTTCCATCAGGTCTGGAGTATGGATAATATGATTTGCACCCAGACACTGCTGAGACATCAGGGAAGTGTGACTGCGCTGGCTGTGTCCCGGGGACGCCTGTTTTCGGGCGCGGTGGACAGTACAGTAAAGGTAAGTTCTGGTTATCATTGTGTGGTAGCTAAATGCAGCATTGCATGCACAGGTAGCTACCAGGCCAGTGCAGGGAATCCACTGTATCTGCTTCCCTAGGGGCTGTCACCTATAACACTGCTAAATGCAGCACTGAATGCACAGGTAGCTACCAGGCCAGTGCAGGGAATCCACTGTATCTGCTTCCCTAGGGGCTGTCACCTATAACACTGCTAAATGCAGCACTGCATGCACAGGTAGCTACCAGGCCAGTGCAGGGAATCCACTGTTTCTGCTTCCCTACAGGCTGTCACCTATAACACTGCTAAATGCAGCACTGCATGCAGAGGTAGCTACCAGGCCAGTGCAGGGAATCCACTGTTTCTGCTTCCCTAGGGGCTGTCACCTATAACACTGCTAAATGCAGCACTGAATGCACAGGTAGCTACCAGGCCAGTGCAGGGAATCCACTGTATCTGCTTCCCTAGGGGCTGTCACCTATAACACTGCTAAATGCAGCACTGAACGCACAGGTAGCTACCAGGTCATTGCAGGGAATCCACTGTATCTGCTTCCCTAGGGGCTGTCACCTATAACACTGCTAAATGCAGCACTGAATGCACAGATAGCTACCAGGGCATTGCAGGGAATCCACTGTATCTGCTTCCCTAGGGGCTGTCACCTATAACACTGCTAAATGCAGCACTGAATGCACAGGTAGCTACCAGGCCAGTGCAGGGAATCCACTGTATCTGCTTCCCTAGGGGCTGTCACCTATAACACTGCTAAATGCAGCACTGCATGCACAGGTAGCTACCAGGTCAGTGCAGGGAATCCACTGTATCTGCTTACCTAGGGGCTGTCACCTATAACACTGCTAAATGCAGCACTGAATGCACAGGTAGCTACCAGGTCAGTGCAGGGAATCCACTGTATCTGCTTCCCTAGGGGCTGTCACCTATAACACTGCTAAATGCAGCACTGCATGCACAGGTAGCTACCAGGCCAGTGCAGGGAATCCACTGTATCTGCTTCCCTAGGGGCTGTCACCTATAACACTGCTAAATGCAGCACTGCATGTACAGGTAGCTACCAGGTCAGTGCAGGGAATCCACTGTATCTGCTTCCCTAGGGGCTGTCACCTATAACACTGCTAAATGCAGCACTGAATGCACAGGTAGCTACCAGGCCAGTGCAGGGAATCCACTGTATCTGCTTTCCTAGGGGCTGTCACCTATAACACTGCTAAATGCAGCACTGCATGCACAGGTAGCTACCAGGTCAGTGCAGGCAATCCACTGTATCTGCTTCCCTAGGGGCTGTCATGTAAATGCTGCTAAGGATTAGTGTCACAGCTGCATATTTAACACAATCTCTCCCCATAACTGCAGTTATTCTTAATATAGAGCTTTATAATCCTGTCCCTTTGGGATACCTGTATTAAGGCCATATCTTCTCCTGTGTAGCCCTGTATGTGCATGGCTATTGTTAGACTCCCATATCATTGTAGAGGAGACCCATAAGAGTACGCTTTGCTTAGACCTGACTCCTCGTGGTTCCCCCTACCACACCTGAAGCAACATGTCCTGCCACAGTGTGTGAAAGCCACAGATCTGTAATGCATTTTTCTCTATCGTCCTAGTGGATGCTGGGGTTCCTGAAAGGACCATGGGGAATAGCGGCTCCGCAGGAGACAGGGCACAAAAGTAAAGCTTTCCGATCAGGTGGTGTGCACTGGCTCCTCCCCCTATGACCCTCCTCCAGACTCCAGTTAGATTTTTGTGCCCGGCCGAGAAGGGTGCAATTCTAGGTGGCTCTCCTAAAGAGCTGCTTAGAGAAAGTTTAGCTTAGGTTTTTTATTTTACAGTGAGTCCTGCTGGCAACAGGATCACTGCAACGAGGGACAGAGGGGAGAAGAAGTGAACTCACCTGCGTGCAGGATGGATTGGCTTCTTGGCTACTGGACATCAGCTCCAGAGGGACGATCACAGGTACAGCCTGGATGGTCACCGGAGCCGCGCCGCCGGCCCCCTTGCAGATGCTGAAGTAAGAAGAGGTCCAGAATCGGCGGCTGAAGACCCTTGCAGTCTTCTAAAGGTAGCGCACAGCACTGCAGCTGTGCGCCATTTTCCTCTCAGCACACTTCACACGCAGTCACTGAGGGTGCAGGGCGCTGGGGGGGGGCGCCCTGGGAGGCAAATGTAAACCTATATACTGGCTAAAAATACCTCACATATAGCCCCCAGAGGCTATATGGAGATATTTAACCCCTGCCAAACTTCACTAAAGAGCGGGAGACGAGCCCGCCGGAAAAGGGGCGGGGCCTATCTCCTCAGCACACAGCGCCATTTTCTCTCACAGAAAGGCTGGAGAGAAGGCTCCCAGGCTCTCCCCTGCACTGCACTACAGAAACAGGGTTTAAACAGAGAGGGGGGGCACTAATTGGCGATATAAATATATATATAAAGATGCTATTAGGGAGAAACACTTATATAAGGTTGTCCCTATGTAATTATAGCGTTTTTTTTTTGGTGTGTGCTGGCAAACTCTCCCTCTGTCTCTCCAAAGGGCTAGTGGGTCCTGTCCTCTGTCAGAGCATTCCAGGTGTGTGTGCTGTGTGTCGGTACGTGTGTGTCGACATGTATGAGGACGATGTTGGAGGAGGCGGAGAAATTGCCTGTAAGGGTGATGTCACTCTCTAGGGAGTCGACACCGGAATGGATGGCTTATTTAGGGAATTACGTGAGAATGTCAACACGCTGCAAGGTCGGTTGACGACATGAGACGGCCGACAAACAATTAGTACCGGTCCAGGCGTCTCAGAAACACCGTCAGGGGTTTTTAAAAAAAAAACAAAACAAAAAAAAA
Organism: Pseudophryne corroboree; assembly: GCF_028390025.1. Lineage (NCBI taxonomy): Eukaryota > Metazoa > Chordata > Amphibia > Anura > Myobatrachidae > Pseudophryne > Pseudophryne corroboree. Next base: position 438,465,221 of record NC_086450.1, read on the forward strand.
CGCCCATTTACCTCAGTCGGTCGACACAGACACGGACACTGAATCCAGTGTCGACGGTGAATAAACAAACGTATTCCTCATTAGGGCCACACGTTAAGGGCAATGAAGGAGGTGTTACATATTTCTGATACTACAAGTACCACAAAAGATGGGTATTATGTGGAAGTGAAAAAACTACCGTAGTTTTTCCTGAATCAGATAAAATAAAATGAAGTGTGTGATGATGCGTGGGTTTACCCCGATAGCAAATATTGGCGTTATACCCTTTCCCGCCAGAAGTTAGGGCGCGTTGGGAAACACCCCTTAGGGTGGATAAGGCGCTCACACGCTTATCAAGTGGCGTTACCGTCTCCAGATACGGCCGCCCTCAAGGAGCCAGCTGATAGGCAGCTGGAAAAATATCCTAAAAAGTATATACACACATACGGTGGTTATACTGCGACCAGCGATCGCCATCAGCCTGGAGATGCAGTGCTGGGTTGGCTTGGTCGAATTCCCTGACTAAAAATATTTTATTGATATAGAGCATTTAATAGGATGCATTCTATATATATGTATGCGAGATGCACAGAGGGATATTTGCACTCTGGCATCAAGATAAGTGCGTTGTCCATATCTCCCAGAAGATGTCATGGACACGACAGTGGTCAGGTGATACAGATCCCATACGGCACATGGAAGTATTGCCGTATAAAGGGAAGGAGTTATTTGGGGTCGGTCCATCGGACCTGGGGGCCACGGCTACAGCTGGGAAATCCAACCTTTTTACCCCAAGTTACATCTCAGCAGAAAAAGACACTGTCTTTTCAGCCTCAATCCTTCCGTTCCCATGTGGGCAAGCGGGCAAAAGGCCAGTCATATCTGCCCAGACATAGAGGAAAGGGAAGTAGACTGCAGCAGGCAGCCCCTTCCCAGGAAAAGAAGCCCTCCACCAGTGGGGGGGGTAGTCTCAAGAGTCTCAGCGCGCAGTGGGATCACTCGCAAGTTGACCCCTAGATCGTACAAGTATTATCCCAGGGGTACAGATTGGAGAGTCGAGACATTTTTTCCTCGCAGGTTCCTGAAGCCTGCTTTACCAACGGCTCCCTCCGACAGGGAGGCAGTATTGGAAAAAAATTCACAAGCTGTATTTCCAGCAGGTGATAATCAAAGTACCCCTCCTACAACAAGGAAAAGGGTATTAGTCTTCCACACTATATTGTGGTACTGAAGCCAGAAGGCTTGGTGAGACATAGTCTAAATCTGAAATCTTTGAACACTTACATAAAAAGGTTCAAATCAAGATGGAGTCACTCAAAGCAGTGATAGAGAACCGGAAAAAAGGGGACTATATGGTGTCCCTGGACATCAAGGATTACCTCCATGTCCAAATTTGCCCTTCTCAACAAGGGTACCTCTGGTTCGAGATACAGAACTGTCAATATCAGTTTCAGACGCTGCCGTTGAATTATCCACGGCACCCCGGGCCTTTACCAAGGTAATGGCCGAAAAGATGATTCTTAAAAGAAGAAAGGCATCTTAATTATCCCTTACTTGGACGATATCCTGAAAGGGGCAAGTTTCCAGAGAACAGTTGGAGGTCGGAAAAGAACTATCTAAAGTAGTTCTACGACAGCACGAGTGGATTCTAAATATTCCAAAAATCGCAGCTGTTTTCCGATGATACGTCTGCTGTTCCTAGGAATGATTCTGGGCATAGTCCAGAAAGAGGTATTTCTCCTGGAGGGGAAAGCCAGGGAGTTATCCGACCTAGTCAGAAACCTCCTAAAACCAGGCCAAGTATCAGTGCATCAATGCACAGGAGTCCTGGGAAAAATGGTGGCTTCTTACGAAGCGATTCCATTCGGCAGATCTCACGCAAAAACTTTTCAGGGGGATTTGCTGGACGAATGGTCCGGATCGCATCTTCAGATGCATCAGCGGATAACCCTGTCTCCAAGGACAAGGGTGTCTCTTCTGTGGGGGCTGCAGAGTGCTCATCTTCTAGAGGACAGCACATTCAGCATTCAGGACTGTGTTCTGGTGACCACGGATGCCAGCCTGAGAGGCTGGGGAACAGTCACACAGGGAAGAAATTTCCAAGGAAGTGTGGTCAAGTCTGGAGATTTCTCTCCACATGAATATACTGGAGCTAAGGGCAATGTACGATGCTCTGAGCCTAGGAAGAACTCTGCTTCAAAGTCAACCGGTGCTGATCCAGTAGGACATCATGATGGCAGTCGCCCACGTAAACAGACGGGGCGGCACAAGAAGCAGGAGGGCAATGACAGCAAGGATTCTTCGCTGGGCGAAAGATCATGTGATAACACTGTCAGCAGTGTTCATTCCGGGAGTGGACAACTAGGAAGATTTCCTCAGCATGAATGAATTCCACCCGGAAAAGTGGGAACTTCATCTGGAAGTTTCCACATGTTTGTAAACCGTTGGGAAAGACCAAAGGTGGTTATGATGGCGTCTCACATGAAGCGCCAGGTCTAGAGACCCTCAGGCAATAGCCGGGACGCTCTGGTAACACCGTGGGTGTACCAGTCGGTGTATGTGTTCCCTCCTCTGCCTTTCATACCCAGTGTATGGAGAATGATAGGAAGGAGAGGAGTAAGAACTATACTCGTGGCTCCGGTTTGGCCAAGAAGAACTTGGTACCCGGAACTTCAAGAGATACTAGAAAGGATCTTGATTCAGCAAGAATCATGTCTGTTCCATGACTTACCGCAGCTGCGTTGACGCCAGGGCGGATCCTAAGGGAAAAAGGCATTCCGGAAGAGGTCATCCCTACCCTGGTCAGAACCAGGAAGGAGGTGACCGCACAACATTATCACCGCTTAGGTGAAAATATGTTCCATGGTGTGAGGCCAGGAAGGCTCCACGGAAGAATTTCAACTAGGTTAATTCCTACATTTCCTGCAAACAGGAGTGTATATGGGTCTCAAATTGGGGTCCATTAAGGTTCAAATTTCGACCGGTCGATTTTCTTCCAGAAAGAAATTGGCTTCAGTTCCTGAAGTCCAGAAGTTGTTAAGGGAGTACTGCATATACAACCCCCTTTTGATGTCTCCAGTGGCACTGGGCGATCTCAACGTAGTTTGGGATTCCTAAAATCACATTGGTTTAAACAACTCAAATCTGTGGATTTGATATATCTCACATGGAAAGTGACCATGCTGTTGGTCCTGGCCTCGGCCAGGCGAGTGTCAGAATTGGCGGCTTTATCTCATAAAGCCATATCTGATTGTCCATTCGGACAGAGCAAAGCTGTGGACTCGTCCCCAGTTTCTCCCTAAGGTGGTGTCAGCGTTTCACCTGAACCAGCTTATTGTGGTACCTGCGGCTACTAGGGACTTGGAGGACTCCAAGTTGCTGGATGTTGTCAGGGCCTTGAAAATATAGTTTCCAGGTCGGCTGGAGTCAGGAAATCTGACTTGCTGTTTATCCTGTGTGCACCCAACAAGCTGGGTGCTCCTGCTTCTAAGCAGACTATTGCTCGTTGGATTTGTAGTACAATTCAGCTTGCACATTCTGTGGCAGGCTTGCCACAGCAAAAAATATGTAAATGCCCATTCCACAAGGAAGGTGGGCTCATCTTGGGCGGCTGCCCGAGGGGTCTCGGCATTACAACTCTGCCGAGCAGCTACGTGGTCAGGGGAGAACACGTTTGTAAAATTCTACAAATTTGATACCCTGGCAAAAGAGGACCTGGAGTTCTCTCATTCGGTGCTGCAGAGTCATCCGCACTCTCCCGCCCGTTTGGGAGCTTTGGTATAATCCCCATGGTCCTTTCAGGAACCCCAGCATCCACTAGGACGATAGAGAAAATAAGAATTTACTTACCGATAATTCTATTTCTCGGAGTCCGTAGTGGATGCTGGGCGCCCATCCCAAGTGCGGATTATCTGCAATACTTGTACATAGTTATTGCTAACTAAATCGGGTTAGTGTTATTGTGAGCCATCTTTTCAGAGGCTCTCCTGTTATCATACTGTTAACTGGGTTCAGATCACAGTTTGTACAGTGTGATTGGTGTGGCTGGTATGAGTCTTACCCGGGATTCAAAATTCCTCCCTTATTGTGTACGCTCGTCCGGGCACAGTATCTAACTGGAGTCTGGAGGAGGGTCATAGGGGGAGGAGCCAGTGCACACCACCTGATCGGAAAGCTTTACTTTTGTGCCCTGTCTCCTGCGGAGCCGCTATTCCCCATGGTCCTTTCAGGAACCCCAGCATCCACTACGGACTCCGAGAAATAGAATTATCGGTAAGTAAATTCTTATTTTCTCTGACGTCCTAGTGGATGCTGGGAACTCCGTAAGGACCATGGGGAATAGCGGGCTCCGAAGGAGGCTGGGCACTCTAGAAAGATTTATGACTACCTGGTGTGCACTGGCTCCTCCCACCATGACCCTCCTCCAAGCCTCAGTTAGATTTTGTGCCCGGCCGAGGTTGGATGCACACTAGGGGCTCTCCTGAGCCCTTAGAAAGAAAGTATAGATTTAGGTTTTTTATTTTCAGTGAGACCTGCTGGCAACAGGCTCACTGCAACGAGGGACTAAGGGGAGAAGAAGCGAACTCGCCTGCTTGCAGCCGGATTGGGCTTCTTAGGCTACTGGACACCATTAGCTCCAGAGGGATCGACCGCAGGCCCAGTCCTTGGTGTTCGGTCCCGGAGCCGCGCCGCCGTCCCCCTTACAGAGCCAGAAGCAAGAAGATGTCCGGAAAATCGGCGGCAGAAGACATCAGTCTTCACCAAGGTAGCGCACAGCACTGCGCCATTGCTCCTCACACACACTTCACACTCCGGTCACTGAGGGTGCAGGGCGCTGGGGGGGGGGCGCCCTGAGAAGCAATTATAACACCTTGGCTGGCAAAAATACCACAATATATAGCCCCAGAGGCTATATATGTGGAAAATACCCCTGCCAGAATCCAGAAAAAAGCGGGAGAATAGGCCGCGGAAAAGGGGCGGAGCTATCTCCTGCAGCACACTGGCGCCATTTCTCCTTCACAGATCCGCTGGAAGGAAGCTCCCTGGCTCTCCCCTGCAGTCTACACTACAGAAAAGGGTAAAAAAAGAGAGGCGGGGCACTAAATTTAGGCGCTGTATAAATTATATAGAAAAAGCAGCTATAGGGGACATAACTCAGTTAGTCCCTGCATTATATAGCGCTCTGGTGTGTGCTGGCATACTCTCACTCTGTCCCCCCAAAGGGCTTTTGTGGGTCCTGTCCTCTGTTGGAGCATTCCTTGTGTGTGTGCGGTGTGTCGGTACGGCTGTGTCGACATGTTTGATGAGGATAATGATGTGGAGACGGAGCAGATGCCTTTAGAAGGGATGTCACCCCCTGCGGGGCAGACACCTGAGTGGTTGAGCTTATGGAAAGAAATGAGTGCACGTATAGACTCCTTACATAAGAAATTTGACGACATGCCAAATGTGGGACAGCCGACTTCTCAGCTCGTGCCTGTCCAGGCGTCGCACAGGTCATCAGGGGCTCTAAAACGCCCGCTACCTCAGACCGCAGACCCAGATGTCGACACTGATACTGACACCAGTGTCGACGACGATGAGTCTAATCTGATGCCCACTAAGGCCATTCACTGCATGATTGAGGCAATGAAAGAGGTGTTACACATTTCTGATATAAATACAGGTACCACTAAAAAGGGTATTATGTTTGGGGAGAAAAAACTACCCGTAGTTTTTCCCCCATCAGATGAATTAAATGAAGTGTGTGAAGAAGCGTGGGCTTTCCCTGATAAAAAATTGGTAATTCCTAAGAAGGTACTAATGGCGTTCCCTTTCCCGCCAGAGGATAGGTCACGTTGGAAAACACCTCCTAGGGTGGATAAAGCGCTCACACGTTTGTCTAAAAAGGTGGCACTACCGTCTCCGGATACGGCCGCCCTCAAGGAACCTGCTGATAGAAAGCAGGAGGCGATCCTGAAGTCTGTATATACACACTCAGGCATTATACTTAGGCCAGCTATTGCGTCAGCTTGGATGTGCAGTGCTGCCGCTGCGTGGTCAGATAAACTGTCAGAAAATATTGACACATTAGACAGAGACACGATCCTGTTAACCATAGACCATATAAAAGACTCAGTCTTATATATGAGAGATGCACAGAGGGAAATCTTCCGACTGGCATCTAAAGTTAGTGCATTGTCCATTTCTGCTAGGAGAGGCTTATGGACTCGCCAGTGGACAGGAGATGCAGATTCTAAAAGGCACATGGAAGTGTTGCCATATAAGGGTGAGGAATTATTTGGGGATGGTCTCTCGGACCTAGTTTCCACAGCAACGTCTGGGAAGTCAGCATTTTTACCCCATGTCCCCTCACAGCCTAAGAAGGCGCCGTTTTATCAGGTTCAGTCCTTTCGGACCCAGAAAAACAGGCGTGGAAAAGGCGGGTCTTTTCTATCCAGAGGCAGAGGTAGGGGAAAAAGGCTGCAACAAACAGCAGGTTCCCAGGAGCAAAAGTCCTCCCCCGCTTCTTCTGCCAAGTCCGCCGCATGACGGTGGGGCTCCACAGGCGGAGCCTGGTACGGTGGGGGGCCGCCTCAAGAATTTCAGCGATCAGTGGGCTCGCTCACAGGTGGATCCCTGGATCCTTCAAATAGTATCTCAGGGGTACAAACTGGAATTCGAGGCGTCTCCACCCCACCGGTTCCTAAAATCTGCCTTGCCGATTGCTCCCTCAGACAGGGAGGCGGTGCTAGCGGCAATTCACAAGCTGTATTCCCAGCAGGTGATAATCAAGGTACCCCTACTTCAACAAGGCCGGGGTTACTATTCCACACTATTTGTGGTACCGAAACCGGACGGTTCGGTGAGACCCATTTTAAATTTGAAATCCTTGAACACATACATAAAAAAATTCAAGTTCAAGATGGAATCGCTCAGGGCGGTTATTGCGAGCCTGGAAGAGGGGGATTACATGGTATCCCTGGACATCAAGGATGCTTACTTGCATGTCCCCATTTTCCATCCTCACCAGGAGTACCTCAGATTTGTGGTACAGGATTGCCATTACCAATTCCAGACGCTGCCGTTTGGACTGTCCACGGCACCGAGGGTATTTACCAAGGTGATGGCGGAAATGATGATACTCCTTCGAAAAAAGGGAGTTTTAATTATCCCGTACTTGGACGATCTCCTAATAAAAGCGAGGTCCAAGGAACAGTTGTTGGTGGGAGTAGCACTATCTCAGGAGGTGCTGCACCAGCACGGCTGGATTCTGAATATCCCGAAGTCACAGCTGGTTCCGACGACACGGCTACTGTTCCTGGGTATGATTCTGGATACAGTCCAGAAAAAAGTGTTTCTCCCGGAGGAGAAAGCCAGGGAGTTGTCATCTCTAGTCAGACACCTCCTGAAACCAAAACAGGTATCAGTGCATCGCTGCACGCGGGTCCTGGGAAAGATGGTGGCTTCTTACGAAGCAATTCCCTTCGGCAGGTTCCATGCAGGAATCTTTCAGTGGGACCTGTTGGACCAGTGGTCCGGATCGCATCTTCAGATGCATCGCTTGATAACCCTGTCTCCAAGAACCAGGGTGTCTCTACTGTGGTGGCTGCAGAGTGCCCATCTTCTAGAGGGCCGCAGGTTCGGCGTACAGGACTGGGTCCTGGTGACCACGGATGCCAGCCTTCGAGGCTGGGGGGCAGTCACACAGGGAAGAAACTTCCAAGGACTATGGTCGAGTCAGGAGACTTCCCTTCACATAAATATTCTGGAACTAAGGGCCATCTACAATGTCCTAAGTCAAGCAAAATCCCTGCTCCTACACCAGCCGGTGCTGATCCAGTCAGACAACATCACGGCAGTCGCCCATGTAAATCGACAGGGCGGCACAAGAAGCAGGATGGCGATGGCAGAAGCCACAAGAATCCTCCGATGGGCGGAGAATCATGTACTAGCACTGTCAGCAGTGTTCATTCCGGGAGTGGACAACTGGGAAGCAGACTTCCTCAGCAGACACGACCTCCACCCAGGAGAGTGGGGACTTCATCCAGAAGTCTTCCAGATGCTGGTAAACCGTTGGGAAAAACCACAGGTGGACATGATGGCGTCCCGCCTCAACAAAAAGTTAAAAAGATATTGCGCCAGGTCAAGGGACCCTCAGGCGGTAGCTGTGGACGCTCTAGTGACACCGTGGGTGTACCAGTCGGTTTATGTGTTCCCTCCTCTGCCTCTCATACCAAAGGTATTGAGAATAATAAGAAAGCGAGGAGTAAACACAATTCTCGTGGTTCCGGATTGGCCAAGACGAGCGTGGTACCCGGAACTTCAAGAGATGCTCTCAGAGGACCCGTGGCCTCTACCGCTCAGACAGGACCTGCTACAGCAGGGGCCCTGTCTGTTCCAAGACTTACCGCGGCTGCGTTTGACGGCATGGCGGTTGAACACCGGATCCTAAAGGAAAAGGGTATTCCGGAAGAAGTCATTCCTACGCTTATTAAGGCCAGGAAAGATGTTACGGCAAAGCATTATCACCGCATATGGCGGAAATATGTTGCATGGTGCGAGGCCAAAAAGGCCCCAACAGAGGAATTTCAACTAGGTCGATTTCTGCATTTCCTGCAAGCAGGAGTGAATATGGGCCTAAAACTAGGCTCCATTAAAGTACAGATCTCGGCTCTGTCGATTTTCTTTCAAAAAGAACTAGCTTCAGTACCTGAAGTTCAGACATTTGTGAAAGGAGTGCTGCATATTCAGCCCCCGTTTGTGCCTCCTGTGGCACCTTGGGATCTCAACGTGGTGTTGAGTTTCTTAAAATCACATTGGTTTGAGCCACTAAAAACCGTGGATCTGAAATATCTCACGTGGAAAGTGGTCATGTTATTGGCCTTGACTTCAGCCAGGCGAGTGTCAGAATTGGCGGCTTTATCATGTAAAAGCCCTTATCTGATTTTCCATATGGATAGGGCAGAATTGAGGACTCGTCCCCAATTTCTCCCTAAGGTGGTGTCAGCGTTTCACCTGAACCAGCCTATTGTGGTGCCTGCGGCTACTAAGGATTTGGCGGACTCCAAGTTGCTAGACGTTGTCAGGGCCCTGAAAATATATGTTTCCAGGACGGCTGGAGTCAGAAAATCTGACTCGCTGTTTATCCTGTATGCACCCAACAAGCTGGGTGCTCCTGCTTCTAAGCAGACTATTGCTCGTTGGATTTGTAGTACAATTCAGCTTGCACATTCTGTGGCAGGCCTGCCACAGCCAAAATCTGTAAATGCCCATTCCACAAGGAAGGTGGGCTCATCTTGGGCGGCTGCCCGAGGGGTCTCGGCTTTACAACTTTGCCGAGCTGCTACTTGGTCAGGGGCAAACACGTTTGCAAAATTCTACAAATTTGATACCCTGGCTGAGGAGGACCTGGAGTTCTCTCATTCGGTGCTGCAGAGTCATCCGCACTCTCCCGCCCGTTTGGGAGCTTTGGTATAATCCCCATGGTCCTTACGGAGTTCCCAGCATCCACTAGGACGTCAGAGAAAATAAGAATTTACTCACCGGTAATTCTATTTCTCGTAGTCCGTAGTGGTTGCTGGGCGCCCATCCCAAGTGCGGATTGTCTGCAATACTTGTACATAGTTATTGTTAACTAAAGGGTTATTGTTGAGCCATCTGTTGAGAGGCTCAGTTGTTTTCATACTGTCAAACTGGATATAGTATCACGAGTTATACGGTGTGATTGGTGTGGCTGGTATGAGTCTTACCCGGGATTCAAAATCCTTCCTTATTGTGTGCGCTCGTCCGGGCACAGTATCCTAACTGAGGCTTGGAGGAGGGTCATAGTGGGAGGAGCCAGTGCACACCAGGTAGTCTAAGATCTTTCTAGAGTGCCCAGCCTCCTTCGGAGCCCGCTATTCCCCATGGTCCTTACGGAGTTCCCAGCATCCACTACGGACTACGAGAAATAGAATTACCGGTGAGTAAATTCTTATTTTCTCTCGTCTTAGGTCTGGACCTGCTAAATGATACCACACACTGCCAGATACAGCCTCCGCCTGGATCGCTGCCACGTACTCTGCAAGCCTTCCACATATTGCCACGGACATCACCGGTCCTGCTCAGACAAAAGGACAGATGGAGAAGCTGCTAATAAAATCTGGACCCATGTCCTCCTCCTGTGTTGCCTCTTCCTCTCTGGAACCCTCTGGAACCCTCTGGAACTGGAACCTTTGGTGCACAGGGAGAAGCCAATCCATGCTCTCCGAGCCTGATGTATATAGTGTGACTGGCCTCTTGTCTGAGGAGACACGCACCTGTGCTTCCTACAGCTGTACACACCATCCTGCTCTCCATGAGATTATAATGTGACCCCACCAGCCATAGTATAACAACCACTAGGGAGGAGTCTCACAGATGCACCCTCTTTATAACCAGGTTTTATCATTATTTATATACTTTTAAGTTATGGGGGTATGAGTTATCCTTCAAATCATACCACGTACCTCTTCAAAGTTGCATTTATCAGTATGAGTGTGGCTGGTGCTGCAGCGTCTCCCTGAGCGTATAAGGCCGCATAGTACAAGCCCGTACGGCGGACAGACAAAATACTAAAGTATTCCCATACACGGATATAAATGGGTCCTAGCACCAGGGGCCCAAGTCTCTAGCACCGTGCCCAAATGATTTTATACATTTATTTTTATGTACATTATTTGAATGGATTTCTAGCAGTATATTTGCACTTGACTGTTGCAGTATAGTTAGGACAAACTGAAATATTCCACTCTTATCAGTGCCAACTGTAATGTCACACTGCGCGCAGGTTACAGTGCCTACAGTGCAGCAAACAGGGACATGTACTAAGGTAACTATGGGGCAGAGAGTGGGAATGTGCTACTGCTTCCTCTGTACTGTCTTCCTACATTGGGCCTAATTCAGATCTGATCGCAGCAGCAAATTTGTTAGCTAATGGGCAAAACCATGTGCACTGCAAGTGTGGCAGATGTAACATGTGCAGAGAGAGTTAGATTTGGGCGGGTTATATTGTTTCTGTGCAGGGTAAATACTGCCTGCTTTATTTTTACACTGCAATTTAGATTTCAGTTTGAACACCCCCCACCCTAATCTAACTCTCTCTGCACATGTTATATCTGCCCCACCTGCAGTGCACATTGTTTTACCCAACTGCTAAGAAATTTGCTGATACGATCAGATCTGAATTAGGCCCATTGTGCCCTATGTTCATAAACTGCTGCATATATTGCATGAATAATTCCACAGTATTTAACAGTCTGTCCAGAAGGTGGCGCTGGTTGCAGTCTATAGTGAACACTATACACTGACACTAGGCCAGTGAGCAAACGGACGGTAAACGCGAAGCTGAGGAGTAATAGTATCTTCTATAGAATACATTATTTATGAGACACTGGCCATCCAGGTAACAAAATGACTTCTAAGCATTTCTAATTACTTCCAATCCTGTATCCAGGTCTGGGGAGCTGTCGTAATTACACCCTGCAGATGCGGTATTGGTAGAACAGTATTATGTTCTATCTGGTAAGCACCTTGAGTCCCATTGGAGAAAGAGCGCTATATAAATAAAATTATTATTATTAACAGGCACCCCAAGAAATAGCGCAGGGTTCTGGATACAGACACAAGCTTGTCTCCTTAAGTACAGATGGAACAATGTCCCACAGATAATCACAAGTTGAAATAACTTGACAAGAAGCTAGTGAAGTAAGTTTGTACATATATAATCAATATAAATATATTTAACTGAATTAGAGGTAGACAATCCATGGCTCTCCAGCCTTTGTTTCGAAGTACAGGGCCCAGACAAACTGGCATGGTTTGATGTGTCATGTAGTTACACACAGATGTACTTGTCCTTCCTACCTCCTGTGTCTCATTGCCTCCCTGCTTTCTGTACCTGCATGACCCAACGTCCCCTCACACTTACCCGTCCTTTCCCTTCTTACCTCCTGTGTCTCATTGCCTCCCTGCTTTCTGTACCTGCATGACCCAACGCCACCTCATATTTACCCATCCTTTCCCTTCTTACCTCTTGTGTCTCATTGCCTCCCAGCTTTCTGTACCTGCGTGACCCAACGCCACCTCACATTTACCCGTCCTTTCCCTTCTTACCTCCTGTGTCTTATCGCCTCCCTGTTTTTGTACCTGCGTGACCCAACGCCACCTCACACTTACCTTTCCTTTCCCTTCTTACCTCCTGTGTCTCATTGCCTCCCTGCTTTCTGTACCTGCGTGACCCAACGCCACCTCACACTTACTTTTTCTTTCCCTTTTTACCTCCTGTGTCTCATTGCCTCCCTGCTTTCTGTACCTGCGTGACCCAACGCCACCTCACACTTACCCGTCCTTTCCCTTCTTACCTCCTGTGTCTCATTGCCTCCCTGCTTTCTGTACCTGCGTGACCCAACGCCACCTCACACTTAATTTTCCTTTCCCTTCTTACCTCCTGTGTCTCATTGCCTCCCTGCTTTCTGTACCTGCGTGACCCAACGCCACCTCACACTAACCCATCCTTTTTGCACCTGCGTGACGGAACACCACCTCACACTTAGCCTGTACAAATCGGAGCTCACTACTTTTCCCACAACTATGCCTCACATTGCAGAACATCACGCGCTCCCATATTCCCCATGTCCGCTACAACATTGATTCCTCACATACAGTCCCTCTAACAGTCCAACAAATCTTCTGAAGAGTGGCTGCCCATAGCAAGCAATCCACTGCAGCCTATCATTTTTACAGAATGTACTTGATAACTGATAGCTTGGTTGCTATTGGCTACTTGTCCTCTACTCTGTAGAAGGTTTGATGCATTTCTCCCTATATTCCTTTCCCCTAGAATGTAAGCTCCCATGGGCAGGGTTCTCTCTACCCTATGTCTGTCTACCTCATTTGCCCCTGTGATGTCCCTCACTGAAATCTTGGTGTGACCCCTGTGCAGTTTGCCAGCACCCATGGAAATTGGGAGTTGGATATTGTGCTATGTGTAGTTGCTGGGGCATGACTCCTCGTCGGGTGTTGCACCAAATGTCTGCTATTCTAACTGTGCGCCGCTGCGTAATAACAGCTGGAGAGCCACAGACCACCTACCGCTGAACCAGTTTAGGGCTGGAGTGTGTGTACTTAACCCAGCCGTCTGTGGATGTCTGGAATGATGAGACACATACATGTATATACTGTATATTTTTTATTATTATTGCAAATGATGCTAGATAAGGTTGGTGCTTAGATTTAGTAAATGACAGCGCAAATGACTGCACGTGATGGCGGCCTAGCAGTTACTGGAAACGCCTGGTAGCTGTTAGGCTCATCCAGGCAACATGTCATCAGAACTTAAGCATAAGTGCGTGCGTGCGAGCATCTGCTGACACGGTCAACTTCCACGCCACTCACACGTAAAACTGCATGCAATGCACATGGTGCCACGGCTGTATCTCACAAGTAACGGTCGTGTCTCCACCCCCCCCAATCCCTCCATGTTATTTTCTCAGCAGCTGATCTCCAGGTACGCCTCCCTCATTCCCACCACTCCCATCTCCTCTCGCACTCCGTATTACAAATCTTATTTTTAAGCCCACTTTTTCTACTATTTTTAAATACTGTATTATAGAACTACAGCAATTTCTTCATTTCCAATAAAACTGAAATGAAGGCCGAGTCTGAGTTTTATTTATTCACATGATCATAGAGGCTTTTAATTTTTATGTATGTTTTTGTAATATACCTTTTCTTAAGGGTCCATAGTCTCCACAGGGTTAACCTTGGAGTACGCTGGTGGAGACCAGGACATGCACCGAATAGTTAAGCTTTTACATGCTCCCAGGATGAGCTGGACCCTCTCTCCTCGCCCACAGCTCAGGCTCTTCAGTTTTTGTTTGGTGCCAGCAGCAGCTGGTCACCTTATGCAACAGTGTGCTGCATTCTGCAACCCAAGCTTCTATTTTTTTTTTTAAATAATTTTTTTTACTTTTTAATTTTTGTTAAATGAGCAGAAAGCTCTAGGCAGTCCCTTGGACACCAGCGCTGCTGCTCCGACACCCACACCAGAGCCGCAAATCCAGCCACGGCAAGGAACTTTCAGCGGGGCCCTGACAGCCTTCACTAGCAGTGGCACCAAGGGCTATGCCGTACTGCAGCCAGACACTGGGGGACGGAGGGACCCTGCTTGCGGGACCCGCGATCTGCGCAGCCCTTCCTCTGGACTATACTAGACCACCAGGGTAAACGTTACTGGCGCCAGGGAACCAGGTGGTTAATGTCAGCCAGGGGAGGTCAGCGCTTCCCCATCGACCCCGCCCCCAGCTGAGGGCGCCATTCCGTTGAAGTCTTCCTGCCCTAAAATGCTCCTCCTACACCCTCTTCTGTCACAGAGATGCTGAGCAGCCATTTCAGGAGGTCTGCAGGTCTCCGGGAACGATGGGTCCAGTCTCCCTGTATACCTCTCCTTGGAATCAGATTATGCACTAATTTCTACCAGCTTCCTAATCTGTGTAGTTGAATTCAGTGCCCAGTGCAGATAAATAGTTATTTCTGTATTGTTTGTGACTTATGCTATAGCTGCTGTCTGTTTATTCTGACTGTACTTGTATATAAATTTCCCTTTTTCTATCTCAAGTAACCCTAATTTCTCTTACGTCCTAAAGGATGCTGGGGACTCCGTAAGGACCATGGGGTATAGACAGGCTCCGCAGGAGACATGGACACTATAAAGAACTTTAGAATGGGTGTGCACTGGCTCCTCCCTCTATGCCCCTCCTCCAGACCTCAGTTAGATCCTGTGCCCAGAGGAGACTGGGTGCACTACAGGGGAGCTCTCCTGAGTTTCTCTGAAAAAAGAATTTTGTTAGGTTTTTTATTTTCAGGGAGCACTGCTGGCAACAGGCTCCCTGCATCGTGGGACTGAGGAGAGAGAAGCAGACCTACTTAAATGATAGGCTCTGCTTCTTAGGCTACTGGACACCATTAGCTCCAGAGGGTCGGAACGCATGTCTCACCCTCGCCGTTCATCCCGGAGCCGCGCCGCCGTCCTCCTTCTCACAGAGCCGGAAGATAGAAGCTGGGTGAGTATAAGAAGAAAGAAGACTTCAAAGGCAGCTGTAGACTTCAGACCTACTCTGAGGTAACGCGCAGCGGTAACGCTGCGCGCCATTGCTCCCACACACAGCGGACACTGAAGGGTGCAGGGCGCAGGGGGGGCGCCCTGGGCAGCAATTATAAACCTCTTGGGACTGGTTAATAATAATATAGAGGCTGCGGAGACACTATATTGTAGAATCCCCCGCCAGTATAGAAAAATTGAGCGGGACCGAAGCCCGCCACTGAGGGGGCGGAGCTTGGTCCTCCAGCACTAACCAGCGCCATTTTCTCCACAGCACACTGCAGAGAAGCTGGCTCCCCGGACTCTCCCCTGCTGAACACGGTGACAGAGGGCAAAAAAGAGGGGGGGGGGGGGGGGGGGCACTTTTTATTGGCGCAGTGAGTGTATATTTATATAAAAGCGCTGTTTTGTCTGGGAATTGGTTTCCAGTGTCAGTTGGCGCTGGGTGTGTGCTGGCATACTCTCTCTCTGTCTCTCCAAAGAGCCTTATTGGAACTGTCTCCATATAGATAAATCCCTGAGTGTGTGGGGGTGTCGGTACGCGTGTGTCGGCATGTCTGAAGCGGAAGGCTCTTCTAAGGAGGAGGTGGAGCAGATGATTGTGGTGTCTCCGTCGGCGACGCCGACACATGATTGGATGGATATGCTGAATGTTTTAAATGCAAATGTACATCAGAGGTTGGACAAAGCAGAGTCCAGGGATAGAACAGGGAGTCAATCCATGGCTTTGGCTGTGTCACAGGGCCCTTCAGGGTCTCAGAAACGTCCCCTGTCCCAAGTAGCAGACACTGATACCGACACGGATTCTGATTCCAGTGTCGACTACGATGATGCGAGGTTACACCCAAGGGTGGCCAAAAGTATTCATTATATGATTATTGCAATAAAGGATGTTTTACATATCACTGATGACCCCTCTGTCCCTGACAAGAGGGTACACATGTTTAAGGAAAAGAAACCTGAGGTAACCTCTCCCCCATCTCATGAGCTGAACGCTTTATTTGAAAAGGCTTGGGAAACTCCAGACAAGAAACTGCAGATTCCCAAGAGAATTCTTATGGCGTATCCTTTCTTGACAATACCTTGTCAGCTGACATTGATACCCTGGATAGGGATACCATTTTATTGACCTTAGGTCACATTAAAGACGCAGTCTTATATATGAGAGACGCTCAGAGAGACGTTGGTCTGCTAGGTTCGAGAGCCAACGCCATGGTGATTTCTGCTAGGCGAGCCCTGTGGACCCGTCAATGGTCGGATGATGCAGACTCAAAGAAGCATATGGAAGTTTTGCCTTACAAAGGTGAGGATTTATTTGGGGAAGGTCTCGCGGACCTGGTTTCCACAGCTACCGCGGGCAAATCTACCTTTTTACCTTATGTTTCCCCACAGCGAAAGAAAACACCGCAATATCAGATGCAGTCCTTTCGGTCGCATAAGTCCAGAAGAGGTCGGGGCTCTTCCTTCCTCGCCAGAGGTAAGGTAAGAGGGAAAAAGCAGCCTGCTACGGCTAGTTCCCAGGATCAGAAGTCCTCCCCGGCTTCTGCCAAATCCACCGCATGACGCTGGGTCTCCACTGAGGGAGTCTGCGCCGGTGGGGGCACATCTTTGACTCTTCAGCCAGGTCTGGGTTCAGTCGGCCGTGGATCCTTGGGCAATGGAAATTGTATCCCAAGGCTACAAGCTAGAATTCGAAGACATGCCTCCTCGACGGTTTTTCAAATTGGCTCTACCGGTTTCTCCCCCAGAGAGGGAGATAGTTTTAGCTGCAATTCAAAAACTATGGCAACAACAAGTGGTGGTCGAGGTTCCCCTAGGTCAACAGGGGAAGGGGTGTACTATTCAACCCTATTTGTGGTCCCAAAACTGGATGGCTCGGTCAGACCCATTCTAAATTTAAAATCCCTAAACCTGTACTTGAAAAAGTTCACATTCAAGATGGAATCGCTTCGGGCAGTTATTTCCAGCCTGGAGGGGGGAGGGATTTTATGGTGTCACTGGACATAAAGGACGCGTACCTTCATGTCCCCATATATCCCCCTCATCAGGCATACTTGAGATTCGTTGTACAGGACTGCCATTACCTATTTCAGACGTTGCCGTTTGGGCTTTCCACGGCCCCGAGGATTTTCACCAAGGTAATGGCGGAAATGATGGTGCTCCTGCGCAGGCAGGGAGTCACAATTATCCCGTACTTGGCCGATCTCCTGATAAAGGCGAGATCAAGAGGTCAGTTGTTGAAAAGCGTGACGCTCTCCCTGAGAGTGCTGCAGCAACACGGCTGGATTCTGAATCTACCAAAGTCACAGTTAGTGCCACCAACTCGGCTATCGTTCTTAGGCATGATTCTGGACACAGAACAAAAGAGGGTTTTTCTCCCAATGGAAAAAGCCCAGGAACTCCAGAACTTGGTCAGAGACCTGTTGAAACCGAAAAGGGTGTCAGTCCATCAATGCACTCGAGTGCTGGGGAAAATGGTGGCGTCCTACGAGGCCATCCCCTTCGGCAGGTTTCATGCGAGGACTTTTCAGTGGGATCTTCTGGACAAGTGGTCCGGGTTCCATCTTTATATTCATCAGAAAATCAACCTGTCCCCCAGGGCCAGGGTGTCTCTCCTGTGGTGGCTGCAGAGTGCTCACCTTCTAGAGCAGGGCTGGCCAAATCGGTCCTCGAGATCTACAAACAGTTCATGTTTTCCAGGCCTCCTGGATATCTGTAGAATTGTCAGCTAGGAATGAATACAGCACATCTTAATTAGTAATGACTACACCTGTGCACCAGCTAGGTGGTCTGCAAAATGTGAACTGTTGGTAGATCTCGAGGACCGGTTTGGCCAGCCCTGTTCTAGAGGGTCGCAGGTTCGGCATTCAGGACTGGGTTCTGGTGACCACGGACGCGAGCCTCCGAGGATGGGGAGCAGTCACACAAGGAAGAAACTTTCAAGGACTATGGTCAAGCCAGGAGGCTTGTCTTCACATCAACGTACTGGAACTGAGGGCCATATACAACGGCCTGCGTCAAGCGGAGAATCTTCTTCGCGACCTACCGGTTCTGATTCAGTCAGACAACGTCACAGCCGTGGCTCATGTAAACTGACAGGGCGGAACAAGGAGCAGAGTGGCAATGGCGGAAGCCGCCAGGATTCTTCGCTGGGCGGAAAATCATGTAAGCGCTTTGACTGCAGTCTTCATTCCGGGAGTGGACAACTGGGAAGCAGACTTACTCAGCAGACACGATCTCCATCCAGGAGAGTGGGGACTTCATCAAGAAGTTTTTGCAGAGATAACAAGTCATTGGGGACTTCCTCAAATAGACATGATGGCGTCACGCCTCAACAAGAAGCTTCGGAGGTATTGTGCCAGGTCAAGGGACCCTCAGGCAGTAGCGGTAGACGCCCTGGTGACACCGTGGGTGTTTCGGTCGGTCTATGTGTTTCTTTATCATCCACTAGGGGTCACTGGAGTACTCTTGGGATATGGACGGGCGTAGCCGAACAAAGGCACTGAATATTCAAATTTAGGACTCTCCCCCCCCTCCATATCCCCAAGTACCTCAGTGTACTTTGCCAGTGTTTTTTCGGTGCTCACAGATGAACATCGGCTTGTGGCAAGGTCTTCCTGAACGATGAGCAGAGCGGCCGCACGTCACTCAGACGCCGGCCGCTCTCACTACGCTGATGCCCCGGCACAGGCGCCGCCGAGATTACCCGTGTGCTAACGAGCGGCCGCACGTCACTCACGGACGCCGGCCGCTCTTCCAGTCACCGCACGCCGCTGAGGCCGGACACAGGGAGACTGTGTACGGCTGTAGGAAGGCGCCGCCGCCGCCCGCTCTTCCGGACGGCTCCCCGGCGCTATATACAGCGCTTTCCTCCTTTCCCTGCACCCGATCCCCGTAAGCTGCAGGTAACATGGGGAGGCAGGGGGGAGGGAGGGGGAGTAATGCCCATAGCAGCAGCAGAAGGCTGCATGGGTTAAAGATAGGCTGCTCAAACTATCACAAGCAGTGCAGCAATTTTAAAGTCATGGGCTATAATATCAGGAAATTATATGTTTCAGCACAATTTATATATATAATAAGTAAATTTTATATATATAATATATAATGAAGCTGTTTGCTAGCACAACTGTGTATAATATCAGTATCAACTGTGATTATATGGTTAAGTAAATTTTATATATATAATATATAATGAAGCTGTTTGCTAGCACAACTGTGTTTAATATCAGTATCAACTGTGATTATATGGTTAAGTACATTTTATATATATATAATATATATATGAGGCTTGGCCTAGCAATAGCCTATCAGGGGCATAGCCTATTGCAGGTTTAATCATGTTTTCTGTTCTTTTCTGTTAAGACTGCAAGATAATAACACTGCAGGCAGTGTTCATATTAATAGAGGCTAACTAAATGCATGTATTTTACATACACCTGTATTATCACTGTATAATCTGTATAATAGGCTATTAAGCCTATATTAAAACTGCAGCAGGTAACCTGTACTGTGATTTTCTGTAAAAGCATGGCATGACGGCCATTTCAATCATTGCTGTTTTTCCAGTTATACATTCCGGCCATACACCTCTGCTCCACAAGGAGGCGCAGGGGTGTTAGTGGAAATTTTTTGTTCAGGATAATTCTAGAACATTCCTGCCCTACATCTTTAAGCCACCAGAAGGCGCAGGGGTGTTAATAGGAATTTGGTTCGGGTTTCATATGCCCATGTGAACTGCTTTTCACATAAAGAACACTTTAGTTTCCTAAAGATTTCCGTACAGAGAAACAACCATGAATCAGCAATAACATATATATATATATATATATATATATATATATGTGCCATATAATCGTGCAAGTGTCTGTCTGTTGCCAATTATGTTGTCTGTCTACATAGCGAATAAGGCTCTAGTGCAGACTAAAAATACTTTAAAAGATATTACAGTGGCAATTCAAATTAAAAGACCGGTAATCGGAGTCTCGGAGTTACTCCGCCAGCTCTAACAAAAGACAGTTTTTTTTTCCAAAGGGCAATTTCCCTTTGGGTACCAGAGGGTTTATTTCACTGGTCTTATAATTTAATGCACGATTATAGGTCAAATCTCACACCAATAACTACGAGTAAGAACGGTACATTACTCCAGCACTCAGATAGTGCGGGGTTTTGGACAATCATACATAATCGTTTCCAAAAGAATGCGATCCGCCATTGGTAGATGCGTTTCTGTCAAACATTATAAAAACCCAGGATACATTTGGGTCACTAGAAGCTATGTATGAAACCATGCCGATCACTGTTAAAAGAAGCTGCAGAGTATATCTGTAAAGCTTCTGCTAACGCCGGTTATTTCCATTGTCGCTAGTGAACGCGACAAGGCCAGAGCTTGTTTGCTCCTAAATTTGATATGCTTGTAACGGCATTTTATCCCTTGATGATATTCAGCCATTAGCGCATACAGTATACTTGTAACGGTGTTCTAGTCACGCCTTGTAACGACAGGACGTTACAGTCAGCAAACCAGTGGTTTGATGATCTCTTTACAATTGTGGAAGCGTGTCTTTACATGTTACATTTGAGAGGTTTCATGACTTCAACTCATATATGTCTCAGCTATTTACAGCTTAAAGTACAAAACTGCTTCTGTCGAAGGGTTTGGCAGGTGATCATTTACTCTTTGCTGGCTTATAAACCAGGCAATAGTACGCCAACAGTGTCAGAGTTACTTATTCCCCTCTGTTTGAGCAAAACCAAACAGCTCCGTTGCTATATCAATAAGCAAGTCATTTACTACAGTTAGAAAATGGATTTTCTGCAGTTAGTATTTGCTTATTGGAGCCACAAAATTGCATAATTGCATTTGATCTTCATGTCTACCGTTGCTTATCGCTTCCGGTATTTACCAATGTGATGTTGGGATGATAGCTCATCTCACATAAGAACTATGTATTAACAAAGTTCCTCTAACTTGCGCTATTAAGGTATACTGCGATAGCAGATCAAGTTCGAAAACAATCGCATCTAATTCTGTCTAAACGATGTCAATTCCTAGGTAAGATTACAAATACGGTAAATCAAAGACTTTTACCTACTACACCAGCAAGAAGGTACATCTAGTAATTAGTGCAAAACACGCACACTAGCGGTACATTGGTGTATTCACCTATTAAGAATAAAGATGTGTTTTCAATTTAGGTCCCCACCCTTCACTCGCGTTTCCCACAGAGGGACAAGGGTGCATATACTCAGGACGACAGTCGCAGAGAGTCAGGATTTGTAGTTACAATCAGCGCAAAGGTTCTAAAACACGACAGATGGCTGTCGATACATGTCCTAGAACTCTGTGCATTTTACAATGCAATAAAGGATTCGCTTTCAGTCTGACCAGGGATAGACTCTGGTTTCTCTTCAGAACGAATAAATCTTTCGCTTTTTACTAAAGATTTCTGTGGAGAGGAACAACCGTGAGTTTCATGTAATTTTGTTTTTCATGCCTGGCTCACGCTGCCCTTAAGCAGTCAAACAAAGCAACGGCAGTTGCATACTCAACAACCAGTGAGAACCAAGAAGCCGCATGGCAATGCGGCAGGTAACTCAAATCTTCAATGGCTCAAAACGCCATTATGTGAAAATGTCAAGAGATCAATCCGTGAGTGGACATCTGTTAGACATACGATCTCACCCGTCAGGGTTTGGATCTTGAAAACTGGACATTAAATCCAGAGGTGTTTCATATGTGAGTCCACAGAAGGGGGTTACCCTCAAGTATACATGATGGCATCTCGCCACAATTACAAAAGCTCAGTATGTGTACATCACATTCATGGGGTCATTCAGCATCGTGTATCTGGCTCCACCATTTTCCGCTTCTCTCTTCGTTGCCAAAACGGATCAGAAGACACTTCGTCACAGTCATACTGGTGGTATCTCATGGGTTTCGGAGAAGTTTGCTTCTCGAATTTTCAAGGAATACTTGCACACGATTTTGGCCCGCTTATAATACGTCCAACCTGTTACATCAGGGAACGTTCTTTTACCCATAGTTACCTATGTACCTATTATCTATGTACCGCAGCTGCAGTTGACGGGATGAGGGTTCAGTGCTCGCTTCGGCAGCACATATACTAAAATTGGAACGATACAGAGAAGATTAGCATGGCCCCTGCGCAAGGATGACACGCAAATTCGTGAAGCGTTCCATAAGACCGCCCTCTTAAAAAAAAAAAAATAAAAAATAAAATAGAGCATTACAGTATCGGTTATACCAACCATGTAACGAAATAGTAAGCCGCTTAAGGCAGCTCATTATTAAAAAAATTTCGTGTGCTTACATAGGTTGTAAACCTCGGAAGTTTCCAACATCATACTTCAAGTACCCGTATTCTGTTAAACGGGATGGGATGGAAAACTGAGTTCATCTGCACTAACAGTGCAGGTATCTGTGTGGTAAACGTATTTTCAAAGACGTTTGCCTCTATTTGCGTCTGTAAACATCTTTCTACAAGGTGTCACCAAAGTTCAGACTCTATTTATCCCACCTACAACGCCAGGCGATTTGAGGTTGGGTTCACATTTATTACAGTTTTCATATTTTGGAACCCTTTCAACAAAGGGAAATTAAGTTTCATAGTTTTTGAACCTTTACAACAAATGAGAATTAAGTTTCTCACTTTGGAAAACATTTTTCTTCTAGCCTTGGCTTCTAGCCTTGGCTTCGGCAAGGGTTTTGTTTTCATATTTGGGTGCCTTGTATTCCAAGCCACCGTATTTGAGTTTCTCATGACAAAGCAGATCTTCGGACGAAATCCGCTTTCGTATTCTTCACATCAATATACCAATAGTGGTTCCTGTGGGGACAGCACATTCTAGAATTCGGAATGTGGTACACGCATTACGCGTTTATATATGTACCAAACGTCTACAGTACGTGATATGAATATGTTGTTTGTTCTATATGATACTGCAAACTGGGGTTAGCCAGTTTCTCAGCAGACATTATCCAGTTGGATAATAATGACTACAAGTCAGACTTACTTTAAGGCTAAGTTACAATCGCCTACGTCAGTAATAGTTCATCCCACAGGTTCTGTGGGAATGTCAGACCCAACGGGTCGTGGAGCGTCTACGACGCGGCTACATAGCCTTCAGTGCACCACGTTTGTGCACGTTTATACGTTATAAATGGTGGCGCCATCAGCATTTAGCTTTGGCCTGCCTACCGTTACAAGTATCAAACAGCTCTCCCGCCCACGAGGGAAGCTTTGGTACGTCCCAAGAGTACTCCAGTGACCCCTAGTGGATGATAAAGAAAATAGGATTTTGGTACTTACCAGGTAAATCCTTTTCTTTGAATCCATAGGGGGCACTGGACGCCCACCCAGAGCAGTTTTACCTGGGTTGTTTTAAGCTCAAGGGAGCTTAGTGAACAAATTTTACTTGGGGGGTATTAAGCTCAAAGGAGCTTATGGTAACACATTTTCACCGATTGGCTCAAATTATAAGGTTCTATCGGTTAAGGTGTCAACTGTTTAGTTGACAATAAGGTTACGGATCAACTTTGTGGTTGTCCGTTATGTTATAGGGATTCTCCATTGTCAACCTCTCTATATCCTGTTCGCTCAGTAAAAAACACTGGCAAAGTACACTGAGGTACTTGGGGATATGGAGGGGGGGGAGAGTCCTAAATTTGAATATTCAGTGCCTTTGTTCGGCTACGCCCGTCCATATCCCAAGAGTACTCCAGTGCCCCCTATGGATTCAAAGAAAAGGATTTACCTGGTAAGTACCAAAATCCTATTTTCCTCCTCTTCCACTCATCTCAAAGATATTGAGAATCATAAGACGAAAAAGAGTGCGGACAATGGCCCTCATTCCGAGTTGATCGGTCGCAAGGCGAATTTAGCAGAGTTACACACGCTAAGCCGCCGCCTACTGGGAGTGTATCTTAGCATCTTAAAATTGCGACCGATGTATTCGCAATATTGCGCTCACAAACTACTTAGCAGTTTTAGAGTAGCTCCAGACTTACTCTGCCTGTGCGATCAGTTCAGTGCTTGTCGTTCCTGGTTTGACGTCACAAACACACCCAGCGTTCGCCCAATCACTCCCCCGTTTCTCCGGCCACTCCTGCGTTTTTTCCGGAAACGGTAGCGTTTTCAGCAACACTCCCATAAAACGGCCTGTTTCCGCCCAGTAACACCCATTTCCTGTCAATCACATTACGATCGCCGGAGCGATGAAAAAGCCGTGAGTAAAAATACTATCTTCATAGCAAAGATACTTGGCGCAGTCGCAGTGCGAATATTGCGCATGCGCACTAAGCGGAATTTCACTGCGATGCGATGAAAAATACCGAGCGAACGACTCGGAATGAGGGCCAATACTCATTGTTCCGGATTGGCCTGGAAGGGCCTGTTATTCAGATCTTCAGGAAATGCTCACAGGAGATCCGTGGCGTCTTCCTCTCAGAGAGGACCTGTTGCAACAGGGGCCCTGCGTGTTCCAAGACTTACCGCGGTCACGTTTGACGGCATGGCGGTTGAACGCCGAATCCTAGTTGGAAAAGACATTCCGGAAGAAGTCATCCCTACTCTGATGAGGGCTAGGAAGGAGGTGACGGAGAAGCATTATCACCGTATCTGGAGAAAGTATGTATCTTGGTGTGAGGCCAAGAATGCTCCTACGGAAGATTTCCATCTTTGCCGTCTTCTTCACTTTCTGCAGACAGGAGTGGATATGGGCGTGAAATTAGGCTCCATTAAGGTACAGATTTCGGCCCTATCAATTTTCTTTCAGGTAGAATTGGCTTCTCTCCCAGAAGTCCAGACTTTCGTAAAGGGAGTGCTGCACATACAGCCTCCTTTTGTGCCTCCAGTGGCGCCATGGGACCTTAACGTGGTGTTACAGTTCCTAAAGTCTCACTGGTTTGAACCTCTTCAAACAGTGGAATTAAAATTTCTCACTTGGAAGGTGCTCATGTTGTTGGCCTTGGCGTCTGCAAGGAGGGTATCCGAATTGGCGGCTTTGTCTCACAAAAGCCCCTATCTGATTTTCCATGTGGATAGAGCAGAATTGAGGAGTCGTCCTAAATTTTTGCCAAAGGTGGTTTCATCTTTTCATATGAACCCAGCCTATTGTGGTGCCTGTGGCTACGGGGGACTTGGAGGATTCCACGTCCCTTGATGTAGTCAGGGCCTTAAAAATTTATGTAGCCAGGACGGCTCGGGTTAGGAAAACAGAGGCTCTGTTTGTCCTGTATGCAGCCAACAAGATTGGCGCTCCTGCTTCTAAGCAGACTATTGCTCGCTGGATCTGTAACACGATTCAGCAGGCTCATTCTACGGCTGGATTGCCATTACCAAATTCGGTAAAGGCCCATTCCACTAGGAAGGTGGGCTCTTCTTGGGCGGCTCCCCGAGGCATTACAGCTTTGCCGAGTGGCAACTTGGTCGGGTTCAAACACTTTTGCAAAATTCTACAAGTTTGATACCCTGGCTGAGGAGGACCTCATGTTTGCTCAATCGGTGCTGCAGAGTCATCCGCACTCTCCCGCCCGGTCTGGAGCTTTGGTATAATCCCCATGGTCCTTACGGAGTCCCCAGCATCCTCTAGGACGTAAGAGAAAATAAGATTTTAAACCTACCGTTAAATCTTTTTCTCCTAGTTCGTAGAGGATGCTGGGCACCCGTCCCAGTGCGGACTAAATTCTGCAAGACTTGTATATAGTTTTTGCTTACATAAGGGTTATGGTACAGTTTTGATCAGTCTCGGGCTGATGCTGTTTTGTTTCATACTGTTAACAGGTTAGTATAATCCATGTTATATGGTGTGGGCTGGTATGAATCTTGCCCTTAGATTAACAAAATCCTTTCCTCGTACTGTCAGTCTCCTCTGGGCACAGTTTCTCTGAGGTCTGGAGGAGGGGCATAGAAGGAGTAGCCAGTGCACACCCATTCTAAAGTTCTTTATAGTGCCCATGTCTCCTGCAGAGCCCGTCTATACCCCATGGTCCTTACGGAGTCCCCAGCATCCCCTACGAACTAGGAGAAAAATATTTACCGGTAGGTTTAAAATCTTATTATACTGGTGTGCACATGGTTTGTGTTGCCTGCATTTCAATTTATTATTAAGCTCACTGTCACATACTGTACTCCGTTACATGCTGCACATTGCCATATTGTGTGTGTATTATTCTTGCAGTTAAACAGACTGTGGCTTCTACTCTAGTATCCTGTAGGTCCTGTTCAGCTGGGTTATCACTTCAAGTATTACAAGCCTGTCATTGCGCCTCTTGTTTTGCACCCCTGTGCCAGTCAGCCCCCCCGGTGCTAGCACAAAAGCTTCCTTGGGCTTCATTCTCCCACATGCTAGCAAAAGTTGCTGACCACATCCCAGCCCCGTCTGTGACCCCCTTATGGGTCTGCCTTTACAATTACATCCCATTTATCAGCCTATACTTTCTCACCACCTTGGATGGACATGCTTTCTAAATCTTTGCATAGTTTTGCAACCTTGCCAGCTACCTTTCTTAATATATTACAGGGCCGGGTACCAATACTTACACCCACTGCCACCAAGCGTACTGTGCCATTGTCACAGTGTACTCCACTCTCCGATTTGGAGGAATCTTCTGCTGCTTCAGATAATGCTGACTTATCTGACAAGGACTCCCACTCGGGGGTGGAGGCGGATCAGTCAAAATTTAACGTGGCTGCTTCATGGTCATTCCATATCAAAACACTCTTTTTGTTCATATTTTACCTCACCAGCTCAGATTTTGTTCAAATTTGGTATATGGAGAATATATATGTAGTCTTAAGAAAAATACAAAATTTTATTTAAATATCTCTTGCCGTTTCCAAATTATGGCTATGTAAAGTTTTCAGAAACCTATCAAAAAACACACTGGTGTCATTTTACTGTGTTTTTTATGCTCTTTCCTATGATATACAACACAATAGGCTTTGTGAGAAAAAAACATTTTCCACATTCAAACTGAAATTTTTGATAAAAATTATTTCAAAAAGTGCGTCGACAAAAAGTTTTAAAAAATTCAGGAAATAGTCTATACATATATTAAATGTATGTTAAAATTGAAAAGTTGAAGGATAATGGATTCATAGTTAAAAATAATTTTAAACAGGAGTAGGCACGAGTTGAAAAAATCAGAGCCTACTTTTAAATCCCATTATATGAGGGAGCAACTAAAATTAGCCCAACACTCAATATTTGAATTAAATGTAAATTCTCTCTACTTTTTGACAATATCTACATGTGAGAATATATAATATAGATATTATAAAATTCCCAAAAAGATTTTTCATTTTTCTGTTGGGTCTGCTGCCCAATACAAAAATAAGACAAACTTGTCACAGGCTAGACTTCGAAGTTGAGGCCACAGCGCATTGGAAAAAGGCCCCTGTGATGGAGTTGGTGGCTCAGTCAAGGAGACTGCCAATTAGAGCCAGCCTACACCGTCCATATGAGAACCAAATCTTCATACTTCTCCAACTTTATGAATGGGCAGTAGAAAATATATCCGGAATTAATTTGACTTTCGCAACACAAAAAGACTATATTGAATCTCGAACATTTTTGAATGATTGTTTCAACCAGTCAGTAACTATTCACGGCACACACAAATATCTGTGAAAACCTTTTCTAAGGCTACAACATCATCTACAGTATTTGTTACAAAATCTCTAGACAAACTCCAGTTGACACAAATAAATGACTATATATCTGTTGTGTATAACAAGAAATGGTTTTTTGTTTATGAGATGGACAAAAATGAAGGTGAAGACAAATGAAAAATGACCTTCCTCCATCCAGCTGGACCTTCACCATCATTCTTCTATCCAAGATAGCCTGATGTACTATGGATACCTCTAATAGATGTCTTATGCAAAGTTGACCCTATAACTCCAACTGGAAGAATGTATGTAATGTCTCCTGATGACACTTTAAAAACCACTGAGGCATTGTCAAACTATCTTCAGATAACATTGTTGACTGACCTACACAATGTCAAGCATTTCTATTCAATTTGATTTACATAATTAAACTATTGAAGCCATCAAATCTATTATTACCTATTACAACTTGCAATACACTTGGCTTTTTTTTAATAAACTAACTTGCTTTTAAATAATTTTGAACTATGAACCCATTATCCTCCCACTTTTACATTTTGACAAACATTTAACAGTATAGACGATTTCCTGAAAATTTGAACTTTTTTTGTTGACGTGCTTTTTGAGATAATATCACGCTGGTAGCGAGCTGTGGATCCGAATTAGGAAGAAGACAAGCTGGATGAATAAAAGTTCTTCTGATGGGTTAAGAATAGGAATTAGGAATGAATATTGGATCTCTTTGAATTGGCTAACAGCCACGGTGATCCGGAACGGACGAAGGAGTCTAGGTGAGTTTGGTAACTGGGCAGAGTGGAGTGACAAGTTAGGGTCTTGAGCTGTAGTGAGGCACGGAGAATAATACAGGACTTATGCAGGAACTACTGCAAAGACATAGAACTGTGGTACACAGTATGACTGAGACGTTGCACCAGCAATCTCTGTTGCCTCAGCTTCCTGATTTATACCTATTGACCTCACAGGATTGGCTACTGAGGTCAGCTGAGCCCTCCCGCAACCGGATTTGCTCAACCAGTCACATGATTGTCCAAGATGGCGGCGCCCAGCACCACAGGACCATGCAGCCAAGTTCAGAACAGAGCCCACAGTCCCCCACGGGCCTGCCTGCACAATCGCGCCCAGCGCCAACAGCCCACACCAGCGCCCAATGGACCCTGCCAAAGTACGTGGACTGGTAAGTCCCGAACCCGGTTCCCAGGCCGGACTATGACAGATAATCCTGATCAAAAATTTCAGTTTACATTTGGAAAAAGTTTTCCTCACAAAGCCTATTGTGTAAAATTACACCACATCCCACATATCTAGCTTAATTAGGAGAGCTGCTATGGCTATGAAATATGCTGGTTGTGTTTTTGACAGATTTTTGAAAACTTTACATAGCCATTTTGGAAAAGGCATGAAATATTTAAATAAAATGTATTTTTCTTAGACTACATATATACTCTCCATATACCAAATTTTATAAAAATCTGAGCTGGTGAGATAAAATCAGTGTGTTGATTTGACACGGAATGACCCTTTAGTGAAGGCGGTTAAATTCACTCTTCAATTAGTAGATGCAGAAATGGTGCCCAAGGCAAAAGATCCCTTGTGCAAATGCCAAAAAGTAGTGGCAGAGTTCCCCCATTCAGACCATTTCACTAATGCTATGGGTGAGGCATGGAAAACTCCTAGCAAGAAATTTCATGCACCAAAAAGGCTTAGTTCCTGTTATCCATTGCCTGCTACTGATTACACTAGATGGGAAAATCCGCCTATTGTGGATTCTCATATAACTCGCTTGGTGAAACGTTCCACTTTTACCTATACCTACTGTGTCGTCCCTCAAGGATGTACCAGATAGACCGACGCATGTTTCAATTCTTTATATACACTTACAGGTACCACTTACAGACCTGCCATGGCTATGGCCTCGGTGGCTAAAGCTATTGAAAACAGTTTCCCCTCGGAGGCTACTAAGGATCAACTATCATATATTGCTAACATCAGGGATGCATCGTTTTACATTGGTGAGGTGGATCTAGATATGGCCCTTCTGTCCTCCAAGGCTTCGGCTACTTCTGTAGTGGCCAGCCGCATTGTTTGGCTTCCCTCCTGGCAGGCAAACTCTGACTCTAATATGTCCCTGGAAGCACTATCATATACGGTGAGTTTCTTTTTGGACGAAAACTGGACAAAATTGTTACTAAATTGGCAACCTCTAAAACGACTCGTCTACCCTCAGCCTCTTCTACTCGGACTTGTTCCTTTTGCAAGGCCAGAGGTCAAACCTTCCCTAGGCTGTCACATACCTCAAAGGCCTCTAAGCCCAAAACAAAACAGGTCTGGGCTGCTAGGCGTCCAACTGCCAAGCCCGAGTATAGACCCTCAGGCTGACGGAGCTGGCCTCTTCTTCCTGAGTCATCTCCCCAAACAATATTTTCATACCAGTACTCCAACAGGCCTCAGTAAAGCCAGAGCACTATGGAAGATTATTCACTCCTTATGGCAGTCAAGCGTGATCATTCCTGTCCTCGAGTTTTAACTGGGCCAGGGCTTTTATTAAACTGTTTTTTTCTTTTGGTTCAGAAACCCAATGGTTCTCATCGGCCAATAGTCAATCTCAAATTACTGAATAAATATCTCAAAGTGCCCAGGTTTTGTCTGGAAACTCTCTGTTCCATTGTCCTGGCTATGCGGCTTTATGGTTTCACTGGATATACAGGACACTTACCTACATGCCCCTATAGCAGGGACGTGCAGGCAGGTGAGGCAGTGCCTCCCCTATCATTAATAATTAAAATAATACAAAGAAGATACTTATGACACATATTCTGGGGTAAATTTACTAAGATTCGTATTTTCCCGTTTCAGGTCAAAGTAAAATCACGAATGACATCGAAAGTGTAAAACTGCAACTTTTTGAATTTGTTACGATGGATTTACTAAGCTGTCGTATTCGGGTTTTTCTTTTCTTCCGATGTCGATGTCATTCGTGTTTTTTTTGTGTTTTTTACGGCAGTGATTAGCAAAACACTGCCGACTTTTTTACAATTAATCTCGGCCGGATCTGTGTGATCCGTGCTGGGGTTCTATTTTTTTTTTTTTTTTTAATTAAACACTGTAAAATTTATAAAAAAAATTGCGTGGGGTCCCCCCTCCTAAGCATAACCAGCCTCGGGCTCTTTGAGCCGATCCTGGTTGCCGAAATATGGGGAAAAAAATGACAGGGGTTCCCCCATATTTAAGCAACCAGCATCGGGCTCTGCGCCTGGTCCTGGTCCCAAAAATACGGGGGACAAAAAGAGTAGGGGTCCCCCGTATTTTTAAAACCAGCACCGGGCTCCACTAGCTGGACAGATAATGCCACAGCCGGGGGTCACTTTTATATAGTGCCCTGCGGCCGTGGCATCAAAAATCCAACTAGTCACTCCTGGCCGGGGTACCCTGGGGGAGTGGAGACCCCTTCAATCAAGGGGTCCCCCCCCCCCAGCCACCCAAGGGCCAGGGGTGAAGCCCGAGGCTGTCCCCCCCATCCAATGGGCTGCGGATGGGGAGGCTGATAGCCTTTGTTGTAAAAGAAAAGATATTGTTTTTAGTAGCAGTACTACAAGGCCCAGCAAGCCTCCCCCGCATGCTGGTACTTGGAGAACCACAAGTACCAGCATGCGACGGAAAAACGGGCCCGCTGGTACCTGTAGTACTACTACTAAAAAAATACCCAAAAAAAGACAAGACACACACACCGTGAAAGTATAATTTTATTACATACATACATACACACATACATACATACATACTTACCTTAAGTTCCCACGCAGGTCGGTCCTCTTCTCCAGTAGAATCCAAGGGGTACCTGTTGAAGAAATTATACTCACGAGATCCAGGGGTCCAGGCTCCTCGGGAAATCCAGGGGTAATCCACGTACTTGAAAAAAATAACAAAACGGTGTCCCGACCACGAACTGAAAGGGGACCCATGTTTGCACATGGGTCACCTTTCCACGAATGCCAGAAACCCACTTTGACTTCTGTCTAAGTGGGTTTCTTCAGCCAATCAGGGATCGCCACGTTGTAGCACTCTCCTGATCAGCTGTGTGCTCCTGTCCTCACTGACAGGCAGCACACGGCAGTGTTACAATGTAGCGCCTATGCGCTACATTGTAACCAATGCTGGGAACTTTCTGCTCAGCGGTGACGTCACTTTAGGTCAACCGCAGGGCAGAAAGTTCCCAGCATTGGTTACAATGTAGCGCATAGGCGCTACATTGTAACACTGCCGTGTGCTGCCTGTCAGTGAGGACAGGAGCACACAGCTGATCAGGAGAGTGCTACAACGTGGCGATCCCTGATTGGCTGAAGAAACCCACTTAGACAGAAGTCAAAGTGGGTTTCTGGCATTCGTGGAAAGGTGACCCATGTGCAAACATGGGTCCCCTTTCAGTTCGTGGTCGGGACACCGTTTTGTTATTTTTTTCAAGTACGTGGATTACCCCTGGATTTCCCGAGGAGCCTGGACCCCTGGATCTCGTGAGTATAATTTCTTCAACAGGTACCCCTTGGATTCTACTGGAGAAGAGGACCGACCTGCGTGGGAACTTAAGGTAAGTATGTATGTATGTATGTGTGTATGTATGTATGTAATAAAATTATACTTTCACGGTGTGTGTGTCTTGTCTTTTTTTGGGTATTTTTTTAGTAGTAGTACTACAGGTACCAGCGGGCCCGTTTTTCCGTTGCATGCTAGTACTTGTGGTTCTCCAAGTACCAGCATGCGGGGGAGGCTTGCTGGGCCTTGTAGTACTGCTACTAAAAACAATATCTTTTCTTTTACAACAAAGGCTATCAGCCTCCCCATCCGCAGCCCATTGGATGGGGGGGGACAGCCTCGGGCTTCACCCCTGGCCCTTGGGTGGCTGGGGGGGGGGGACCCCTTGATTGAAGGGGTCCCCACTCCCCCAGGGTACCCCGGCCAGGAGTGACTAGTTGGATTTTTGATGCCACGGCCGCAGGGCACTATATAAAAGTGACCCCCGGCTGTGGCATTATCTGTCCAGCTAGTGGAGCCCGGTGCTGGTTTTAAAAATACGGGGGACCCCTACTCTTTTTGTCCCCCGTATTTTTGGGACCAGGACCAGGCGCAGAGCCCGATGCTGGTTGCTTAAATATGGGGGAACCCCTGTCATTTTTTTTCCCATATTTCGGCAACCAGGATCGGCTCAAAGAGCCCGAGGCTGGTTATGCTTAGGAGGGGGGACCCCACGCAATTTTTTTTGAAAAAATAAGCACTTTCCCACCCCTTCCCACTGATATACATGCACGGATCTCATGGATCCGTGCATGCCTATCCAATCACGAATAAAAAAAAAAGGTCTGTTTTTTTTTAGCACTTTTTTACGAGTTGTAATTTTTCACGGCAGTGTTTGTTTTTTTTTTGCTTTGCACTTCTTAGTAAATGACCGAGATTCATACTTAAACAGCCGCGTTTTGACCGATGGTGTATTCATTCGTAATTTTTTACTTGGACTTGCAAAAAATTACGAATGCCCTCATCTCTGCCGTGATTAGTGTTTAGTAAATTACCGAGATGACACTTTGATGAAAAAACGGCATCTCGGTCAAAATCGGGAGCTTAGTAAATTTCCCCCTCTGTGTCATAAGTATCTTCTTTATATTATGGTAATCATTTTACAGTGTAAACACCTGTTTAAATTGATTTCTGTGACACCGAGATCGGTGCCTCACGCTGCCCATTGTAAACGTGCGGAAGCAGGGGGCGGGGCCAAGCAGAGGGCTGTAAAAGCCCATTAAAAAAAGCACTGAAAGTGGCACCTATACAAGTGCCTCATAGCAGCAGGGACGTGCTTTCAGCCCATATGAAAGCACGCCCCTGTCTCTGTGATTGGGCACTGGGCAGCAGATTCAGCACTGACAGGGACTGCCAGTGCTGTACAGGGTGTGAGACAGAGAGATAGCGTCTGGCAGCCAGTCTGCTGCAGTGTGTCAGTGCATTTAGTTACAGTACACTGTGACACAGTTTAAAACTACAATTGCCCATATTGTTGTCTAGATCTTTCAGTAACTTAATAACGCCGCACCCACAGCGCTATTAAGTTAATGCATGGAAGCCCTGGGCAAAAATATTATATCAATTCCTGGTGGGCAGTGGCAATGCAAAAGAGCTTAAAGGCTGCCACCCACTAGGTGAAGACATCAGAACAGAAGCCCTAGGGAGAGAAAGCAGCCATAAAAAAGAGCTTACAGGCTGCTACTCCCTAGGCGAAGATGCTGGAAGCCCTGGTGGGCACCAGCTCGCCAGGCGAAGACGCCAGAAGCCCTGGTGGGTTGGAGGCTGGGCAAAAGAGCTATATGACCACCAGGCGAAGACGCCCGAAGCCCTCGTGGGCACCAGCCCACCAGGCGAAGACGTCGGAAGCCCTGGTGGGTTGGCGGCCGTGCAAAAGAGCTATATGGCCGCCAGGCGAAGACGCCGGAAACCCTGGTGGGTGCTAGCCCACCAAGTGAAGACATCGGAAGACCTGGTGGGTTCGCAGCCGTGCAAAAGAGCGATATGGCCGCCAGCCCGCCAGGCGAAGAAGCCAGAAGCCCTGGTGGGTTGGCAACTGCAAAAAAGAGCTATGTGGTCGCCAGTCCTCCAGGTGAAGATGCCGGAAGCCCTGGTGTGTTGGCGGACGCGAAAAAGAGCTATATGGCCACCAGCCCGCCAGGCGAAAACGGTGAAAGCCCTGGTGGGCGCCAGCCTGCCAGGTGATGACGTCGGAAGCCCTGGTGGGTTGGCGGCCATGCTATATGGCCGCCAGCCCGCCAGGCGAAGCTGCAGATAAATGATTAAAAAAGCCAGTGTTGTATTTTTATTTTAATATTTCCATTACAGAGGGACTATAGGTACCAGCGTGCCTTTAATACCCTGCATGCTGGTACTTGTGGTTCTCCAAGTACCAGCATAAGGGGCAGGCTTGCTGGGACATGTAGCCCCATGTAAAGGGCAATATTGCTTTTTGCACTTACACAACCTATCAACCCCGCACCCACCACCCAGGGGTGTGGAGGATGGGTGTAGTATGCCGGCATGCTGTCAGCGGTGCGAGCACAAAAGAACCCCTTTCGGGCTCACTGCGCTCACCACGTTGTGGACATGGTGGCACATTCTTCCTCTGGAAGGGGGTTGTGGACACCACAAGAAGAAGAGTAGTTGTCGGTATGCCGGCGGTCGGGATCCTGACCACCGGCAAATCAAATACCATTCGTGGGGGGTAGCTCCGTGCTTCAGCAAAGGCCTGGGGTACCCTGGAGAGGTGGACCTCTTTATTGGGGGGTCCCCACTTCCCTAGGAATCTCTGGCCTTTGATGACTAGTTAGGGGGGGCTGAATGCTTTGGCCACGTGACCCTGTAAAGTGTGTCTCCTGGCTGTGACATTACCCCCCTTGCTGGTGGAGCCTGGTGCTGGTTCTAAAAATATGGGGGACCCATACCGTTTTTTTCACCCATATATTTTAGAACCAGGCTGGCTCCTAGGGCCTGGTGCTGGTCCATTAAATAGGGGAGACCCCTACATGGTTTTTTTTTTTATATATTTATGTTTTATCCTGGACTGGCTCAAATATCCCAGGGATCAGGTGCAAACACAGGATTTTCAAAGGGGGGGGGGGGGGGGGGGTTCAATATATAGATATAGTAAGGATATACTCTGAACTCCGCTTATTCAATCAGTAACAGCGTGCCTGGTGTGCTCAGAAAACATGCAGGATATACAGTGTACATAGCAGCGGCACTCTCAAGTTATTATCATACAAATGAATGGGTTATCGTCCCACTGATGCAACAGTTTCGGTTTATTTCAACTGTCGTCAGGCTCAAAAAAGCCGAACGACTGTCGAAATAAACCGAAACGTTGAATCAATGGGATGCTAACCCGTTCATTTGTATGATAATAACCTGAGAGTGCTGCTGCTATGTACACCGAATAAATATATATATATATATATATTTATTAAAAAAGTGTATATATATATATATATATATATATATATATATACTGTGTGTGTGTGTATATATATATATATATATATATATATACACACACACACACAGTATATTAATATATATATATTATACACATGCTCTGTGTGTGTGTGTGTATATATATATATATATACATACATACACAGTATATGCTCACTGTGTATACATGTGTACACACACACATACTGTAGATTAATTGGCCAATGTCCTCAATGACAGATATATCCGCAGATAGATTGATCTGCAGGTACATCTTCAGGTGTATACCCACCTTAACACCTTTATATCATGAAATATGCATTCACCCACTGCCCTCCAGGGGGGTGGGGCATAGCACAGGGCTGAAAGGTTATTGTTAGGGAGGTGGGGATCCTATGTTGAGTCCCCACTTTCCAGGAAATTCCAGCCCTGGGAACTAGTTTGGGTCTGGTTAATGAGATAGGAAGGGATGTCTATGCTGTGTGTTCCCCCTGCTATGGCATTATCAACATGGCTGGATCAGTCTGGTGCTGGTCATTAGGAAATATGGGATACCTCATTTCGCCCACTCCCCCCCCCCCCCCCCTTTCCCTTTGCTGACTGACTTAGTAGAAAATCATACACAGTTCTTTAAAACCATATATTATTACAGGTATTATCCTTTATATGGCGCCACAAGGGTTCAGCGGTGCCCAATTACAGAGTACATAAACAAATAATGAAACAGGAAAACAGCAACTTACAGTTGATGACAATACAGGACAAGTACAGGGTAACTAAACATAGCTACATCAGCAGATGACCCTGGAATAAGGTGGCAGAAGACTGCTGGATTTGGTGCTGTTGAAGATTATTAAAGTAAGAATAAGCACATGAGGGAAGAGGGCCCTGCTCGTGAGAGCTTACAGGGGTCAATCCAATTAGGTGTGAGTCTACGAATGTAAAATTGTTACTTGAATTTTGCAGCCTTCACATAAATATGCTCACCTGCAGCTGGGGTTTGCAAACTATGCCAAATGCAATGTGAGAGAAGTGGGGAGACATCTCTAGACCCCAAAAAGTAGAATCATATAGAAGGCTGTAAGTTGGGTATAAGGAAAGTACTGGACACTTTAAAAAAGTGTCAAATGTGTACGCTTGCATTTTTCTTTAAATTGAAAAAATTGCGAGCAAAATAAATTTTATTTAAATAGAAGGAATTAAATGGAAAATGCCAAAATAAAAAGGGAAAAAGATTTTGGGGTAGTTTGAGGTGACTTTACATTTTTTTATTTTTATTTTATTTTATTTAATACTTTTGTGAAATTGTGGGTGCATTATTTAATGAAAAGGGTTTGAGGCCATGTTATTATTCTCAAAAATGTCACGGAATTATTGGCTCAATTAAGCTAATTTAAACATTTCCAAAATGCCTAACCTAGTCATGGGGATGGGGGGGTGTCCAAGAGGTTCTGAAGCAAGTCCCGACATTTTTACCATCAAATAAAAATGTTCCTGTTCTTTTTTACACCTCAGGGTAGTGAACAAAAAAATGCTAGTTTACTCTGCTTAAGTGTTAAGTTCCTAATTGGATTGCAAACTGAATCCGCAAATTTTTGGAGAAAATCGCAGCTCACACAAAGCTACTTTCACGTACTTGGATTGACCCCATAGATGTATGTGCGTACATGTCATTTTATTCATATTTGTTATTTTTTGTTCTGGATGTATTGTATATTTTTATTTTTATATAACTTTCTAGTAAATACATGTGTACTACATCAGCACTCTCTCCTTTTCGTTAGATTTGATAGCTGACTTCTAACTAGTTTGCAAAAATGGAAAACGTCATCATAGCAAACTTAAACTGTTTTCCAAGTTGGACTTTCAGGCAAAGCGGGGACTGATAACTAATGGAAGGCCAATGCCTAAGCTTAAGGGCCTACTTTAAACAGCAAGATGAAAGAACCAACGAAAAGACTGGTTGTGCGGCTGTGCTACGAGGAATCACCTTTACTGCTTTCCCTGCCTTCTCTTCACCACCGTCGACAATGTTTGGACTAGCACTGGATTTTGTGACTTAAAAAATCTGCCAAGGAGCCTGAGCAAACATGAAAAGTCAGTAATTCTTATCCAAAGCCAAATTACTTTAAAAACTTTTGGAACCTAAAGGATAGATCTGGCTTTGAATGAACAGTGGAGATTAAATATCAGCATGCATAATGCTAAGGTAAAGGAAAACCGGGAGATTTTAAAATCTCTTATTAATGCCACTTGTTTCCTAGCCAAACAGGAGTTAGCATTTCGTGGAAACGATGAGAGTGCAAGCTCTTTTAATTGTGGCAACTATGGGGGTCATTCTGAGTTGATCGCACACTGCAATTTTTTGCAGCCCGGGCGATCAACTAGACGCCACCTGTGGGGGAGTGGATTTTTGCATAGCAAGGCTGCGAACGCTTGTGCAGTCGAGCTATGCAAAAACATTTTGTGCCGTTTCTGATTAGCTCTGGACTTACCCACTGCGATGACTTCAGCCTGTCCGGTCCCGGAATAGATGTCAGACACCCGCCCTGCAAATGCCTGGATACGGCTGCGTTTTTGTCACCACTCCCAGAAAATGGTCAGTTGCCACCACGAAACGCCTTCCTCCTGTCAAGCTCGTTTTCTTCTTTAATTCCGTCGCTGCCCGGCGTTCCCATCTCCAGGCAGTGACATGCCTGTGTATAGTGCCCGCTGCGCATGCGCATTCCGGGCCCGTTCGTACAGCAGCGGAAAAAGGCAGCGTGCGAACGGGTTGGAATGACCCCCTATTCATACAGAATACAGAATGATGTAATTGAAGCAATTGGTGATGTGATACGAAATTACATGAAAGAGGAAATTAATGCAGCCCCATTTGTTGCAGTTGTAGTAGACGAGACAACAGATGTCACCAGCAAAGCCCAGCTCTCTGTGATTTTGCGTTATGTTGCTAAAAGTGAGGTAAAGGAGCCATTTTTGGGTTTTGATGATGTGAGTGAAGATAAACAAGCACCGGCTATTGCTGAATATCTTTTGGGAGTGTTGGAGAAATACAACTGTGTTAAAAAGCTGGTAGCTCAGACCATGGGCGGATCCAGAAAAAAATGACAGGGGGGGCACCATGACTTGG
Source organism: Pseudophryne corroboree (assembly GCF_028390025.1). NCBI lineage: Eukaryota > Metazoa > Chordata > Amphibia > Anura > Myobatrachidae > Pseudophryne > Pseudophryne corroboree. The sequence goes on from NC_086450.1 coordinate 438,504,084, forward strand.
GGGGTACTTTGTGTGCCAAAGGCAAGCACGCTCCTGGGAAAGTGGGTGTGGCCCACAATAATAAGCGTGGCTTCAAAGGGAATGCTGTATCCATGAGCTAGTGGGTGACAGGAATGGTAGACACGGAGACACAGTGGGTGACAGGGTAAAGTTGACATGGAGAGGGAGAGGGTGATGCTTTGAAGAGGGTAACAGGAGAGAGAGGCGAATGTCGAGATAGTGATGCAGGGGAAAGGCAGTGTGTGAAAGGAGAGGGTGACAAGGAGAGGAAGTGGATGATGAGAGGGAGAAGGTGACGGCAGAGGCAGTAGGAGACAGGGAGAGGTAGTGGGTGACATTAAAAGGGTGACAGAGAGAGGCAATGGATGACACCAGGTAGAGGTTGACGGGGAGAGGCAGTGGATGATATATAGGGGGGCACTGGGCTGAATGGGAAAGAGGCAGTGACATGGTGGGAAGGGGTGGCACTATGTTGGAGAAGGGGGTACACTGGGCTTAATAAGGGAGGGAATACCCAGGGCTGGTAGGGTGGGAGACATTGGGATGGGAGGGGGGTCAGTGAGATGGTGGGGGACGCTAGGCAGGATGGGAAGGGGTCAGGGGGATCCCTGTGACTGAACTGGCAGGTAGGTTCTGGGTGGGGGGGCAATGACATCGATGGGCGCAGTGGGCTGGTGGGGGGCACACAAATAATTACCCCTACCCACTGATATACCACCCCTGTACCCCCACACTACACTGTTAATGGCCCCCTGCTATGGAAACTGTTCCCTGGTACTGGCATTGAGAAGAGTGGATGGAAGGTACCAGGGGTAGGATGGGGAGCGGACCTTTACCTGATGACAGATATGGAGATCTGGGTGCAGGCAGGGAGCAGCAGGATGCTGGCCGCAGTCACACTCTGCAGCCAGATGGCGGGAGGAGCTGGAGACCTGGGTGCAGGCGTGGATCAAGACGTCGGTCACAGCAGCAGGATGCCGGCCGCAGTCACATTCAGGACGGGCGGAGGAGCTGGAGATCCGGGTGCAGGCAGAGAGCAGGATGCCGGCAGCACTCACAGCAGCAGGACGCGGACCGGACAGGGGGGGACTTCAGCGCAGTCTAGCCTAGCAACAGGACTGCACCATCTCCCCCCGTACTGCAGGGGCCGCCGCCGCGGAGATTGGAGCGTCCCATTTTCCCATTCAGTGTGCTGCACTATCAATGAAAAAAAATATCTTCTAAACGACAGGGGGGGGGGGGCACGTGCCTTGGTGCCCCCCCTCCCTGGATCCGCCACTGGCTCAGACATATGACGGAGCCTCTGTGATGGCATCAGATCTTCATGGGGTGCAGGCCAGGATTGAAGAAAAGATACCTGTAGCTATGTTTATCCATTGTTATGCACAAATTAAATCTGGTGCTCATGCATTCAGCAAAATGTATGCCTCAGTGTAACACTTTTTTTTTTTAAATACTTGAGGGACTTTCCGGATTTTTCAGTAAGTCGACCATGCACACTCACCTACTTGATGATGTTGTGAAGCGACGTTTACCAAGAGCAGCGCCCATGAAATGGAGCTCAAATTCCAGACTAGTGCAGACAATCAACATGTACCAATCTAATATATGTGCTATGTTTAAGATTATGAAAGAAAATCCTTGAGACTGGGACAATGACACCCTGTACATAGCCAAGGTATATGATCTCTGGCTGTCAAAAGCATCCACATGTCTCTTCATAGTGGCATATGAGGGCATTTTCATTGAAACTGGTGCACTCTTTCGTGTGCTGCAGAATAAAATAATGGACATTGGATTCTGCTGTGCACAAATCCGCAACCCGATGGGAGCAGTAGAACGCCAGAAACAAGAGTTTGACAGTTTTTATAATCAATTTGAGCAGAAATTTGTCACCCTTGGCCTGACAGACAATGCCCAAAGCAACCAGGTAATGAGAGATGAGAGGAAAAGAATGTTTTATAACATTCTGGACAATATCAGTGTTCAAATGAAAGCTAAGTGTGACCATTTCGCTGAGCTAAGTTTCCTAGGTTTGGTTGAGTGCACAAAATTTTATATGTCCCAACATTTTGACGACACCAAACTGCAGAGGTTATCAAAATATGCAAAATACTTTGACTTTGTTAGACTAAAGACTGATCTTAGTGGCTTGTACAGCTCAGAAATGGTGAGGAACAAATGCAAATCACCCACACAGCTCCTCAGCTTTGTGACCGAGAATAATCTTGTGCAAACAGTTCCCAAAGCGACAAAGTTACTCCAACTGGTGCTCACTATACCAGTGACAATAGTGTCCATTGAAAGGTCCTTCTCTGCTTTGAAATGACTCAAAACATAAACTAGGAATAAGACTGATCAAGAGCAACTTTCATCCCTGGCAATCATCTCTATTGAGATGGAGAGACTTTTAAAACTAAAAGAAAATAGAGAAGACTTCTACAACAAAGTCACTGATAGCTTTATTTAGAAGGATAGGTTAATGGACTTCATTTACAAGTAAAGGTCAGGCCATACAATGTATGTTTTCATTTGAATAACTTTGAATAGTGGAACTGCATTCATAAAGCTGTATGCTCATTTAAATATGTCTTACTGTTTGTTCTTAACTGGAATAAATTAGATTATTTACAGGACTATAACCACCTATTGCAATAATCAATACATCTTGAGTTGTTCAAATACAGGTGAATGTATTTCTAGTTATTGTGCTGTTGGCTTTGAGTATTCTTGTGCTGTAAATCCTATTGAGATACAGGATAATGTATGTACTTAGGCAACCTGCCAATCGAATGGTGGAGTTAAGATACCTCTTTCAGGTCCATAGTATATGTGTGTGTAAATCTGGCTCTGATACCAGCCAGGGCCTCACCAGCAACTGACCTCACCGCACACCACTACCCTATAGCGCCCTCATCAACAGTACCTACGCTTTGCTGTTCTCCATCAGCATTTCTAGTTTCAGGCCATACTCTTCAGCCTTTCCACAGCTCCAATGGTGTTTACCAAACTCATGGCAGTGATGGCGGCTCACCTTCATTGGCAGGGAATCAGAATACTCCCTTACCTATATGACCTCCTTCCTGCAAACTCTTGAGAGGTCCTTCGCCATCATCTCCAGGTGACTCTGACATTTCTCCAGAGTCATGGTTGGTTGATCAACTGGAATAAGTCCTTTCTCATTTCATCTCAGAGGAAGTGGACCAGTGGAAAAGGTAACCATGGCAACCAATCAGCATCTACCTACCAATTTATAGAATGTACTTGATAAATGCTAAGTCACATCTGATTGGTTGCTATGGGCAACTCCTCCACTGGTCTATTTCTCCATTATTTTCACTGCTTGATACATCAACCTCAAAGAAAGGCGGACATTTCCACTTACAATAAACCTCTCACCCATATACAGTGGAGTCAGCCATTTTGCGGGCTGAGTCAGTATTCCTGGGAATACAGCTTATCAGATCACTTGAAACTTGTGGCACAGAGTACCTCAGGTATGGTACTGATTTCCTGTGTATTGATACACTGCATTCAGAAAATGCTAGTTATGGCTATCGATGACTGAATGCTGGGCATGCGTAGACCTCTCATCAGGGAGCCGCCAAAGTTTTCTCAAAACTGGGTGCCCTCATCGATGGTGCAGATGGAGCCATGTTCAATAATTAAAACTCGCAATACATCTAAGATACCAAAGTATGCATCATAAATGGTCCACGGCTAGCCTCTCTTTCCATCACTCCTCTTTACCACTAATGCTATGCTAGAAGTAGTATATCTGGACGAAGAAAGGCATTGGGTAGTAAACGCCAATCTTTAATGACAATAAGACATTGCTAAAGGAATAAGTAAATTTACAGGGAGGTCACGGCTTATAAACAGTCGTATCTTAGATATGCTCTTCTTCCAGTACATCCCTGTTATTTCAGTACAGATTTATTTATTTTTTATCACTTCATCTTCCTGTGTCCACAAAACTTTGAGCGTATCCTGGAGTCTTGATTTTTCATTTAACAGATTTGATTATTCCAATGTAAAAATTTTCTATGTACGTGCAAATCCTACAACACACTCAGCTTCATATTTGGCCAGACACTAGATAGGATCGTGACATAATTCTGTTTGCATTATGTATGCTGTACAGTCACCTTCAAGAACACATAACCAGTACTACACTCATGAAGAGAATGGATCTGTGTAGTTGCCAATAACAACAGGAATCTTACATTTACAGACAATATAAGATACCCTGCAGAAAGAGCTGACAGGTTATTTTATTTAGAATATTATTCTACTCTTCAAAAGCTGCTGTTCCCAAATTTCGTGTTGGAAACTTTTGAACTGAATTCCATGTAGTACTCCATGTTGTCCACTAGCTGTCTCTCTTTACATTGGGGTGTTCTCAGCAACTGGTTGCTAAGTAACCAGAGATCAATGGGCCTAATTCAGACCTGATCACAGCAGCAAAATTGTTCTCTAATGGGCAAAACCATGTGCACTGCAGGTGTGACAGATATAACATTTGCAGAGAGAGTTAGATTTGGGTGGGTTATTTTGTTTCTGTGCAGGGTAAATACTGGCTGCTTTTTTTTTACACTGCAATTTAGATTTCAGTTTAAACACACTGCAGTGCACATGGTTTTGCCCATTAGAGAACAATTTTTTGCTGCTGCAATCAGGTCTGAATCAGGCCCAATGTCTTCCATGGTCTTTAGCACTTCTGAGGCAAATGGTAATGAGTAGGGAGCAGTGATACCAAGGCACCATTGTCAGCTCACCAGCACCAATATATATTTTTTTCCATTGGGGTCCACAGTAGAGCTACATGATATACATTGGGTAGTAGGTGGTTCAGAGGATTGGGCACCAAATGGTTAATCTTTTGGGCTCCTAGTGTGCTTCGATCCAGCCTCCCTATAACCTCGCCTCCTGGCCCAGGAGTTCTTTTTAGCCACAAGCTTTTGTTTTGTGAAACTAATTTTTAAAACATGTTTTTGTATCTTGACACAATATCAGCCACAAATATGTATTACTAGCTGAATACCCGTGCTTTGCTACGGGATGAGGATGGTAAATGAGAAATATAGTTGTTCGTAAATTTATGTTGGTTGTAGATCTAGTATATAGGCATATCTTGCTTCCCTGACCAACTTTGTGTAGTGGCCAGACCCCTTTTTATTCCCCCAAGGTACCCTGCTCTTCCCACTATACAACTCTCAGTCTGTGGCTTCCTGCTGCCTCCATTCCCCTTCTCACATCATGTCAGTGCCACTATCACATGCAGCCCTGTCCTCACTGACATACCATGAATGTCCTGATATAGTCTTTGCTGCTGGCCCACCACTAGGGGTGTGTTACCCCCACAGTGTTGTTCCCATATTGTAAGTCATATGTGAACCAATTTTTGTGTACTTTGCTCTAGCCATTCCGGAGTTATGCTGTCTCCTGATATACTCTGTGCTGCTGTCCCCCCCTAAGGGTGCTAGGGGTGTGTTACCCCCACAGTGTTTATTCTCAGATTGTAAGTCATATGTGTACCAAGTTTGGTGTAAATTGCTACAGGCATTTCGGAGTAATGCTGGAATATAAATACATACATACATACATACAGTATATACACACATCCTTTTTTGTGATTTCCGTGGATGGACAGTGACATTTGTAAAACTGGTTCTTAGCAAGCACCTGGGACCTAAAGAGAAGCTACCTGCCAAGTTTCAAGATTGTAGGCCTTGTGGTTTAAGAGATTTTGTGATGAGTCAATCACTGAGTCAATCTCCTTTTTTTCCTTTTATTTACATAGATTAGTACATCGGTACAGCACACAGAAAGGTGAATGAAAACGAGGATAGTGTGCTGATACACTGTGCTAATAACAGTGGAAATTAAGGGCCTAATTCAGACTTGATCGCTCGCTAGGGTTTTTTTGCGCTGATGCAAACAGATAGTCGCCGCCCATAGGGGGAGTGTATTTTCGCTTTGCAAGTGTGCGAACGCATTTGTAGCAGAGCTGTATGAACAGATCTTGTGCAGTCTCTGAGTAGCCCAGGATTTACACGGCCGATGCAAACACTTCAGCCTGTCCGGTACTGGAATTTACATCAGGAACCCTCCCTGCTAATGCTTGGACACGACTGCGTTTTTCCATCCTCTCCCAGAAAACGGTCAGTTGACACCCACAAATGGCTTCTTCCTGTCATTCGCCTTGCAATCGCCCGTGCGGATGGATTCTTCGCACAAACCCATTGTTGAACGGCAATCTACTTTGTCCAGCCCCTAAGTGTGCAGTTGAATATAGTTATAAAATAAAGGTGAACAACGCCAATCACTGTGGGCAATAAAAATATATTGGAATGTCTAGTAACACTAAGAAAGCCCTGATAAATAGAACAAGGGTTTGAGAAAATATAGCCTAACAATTTGTATTCCTGAAAAAAGAGAAACACCTCCAGTGTATTAATAAAAGCACCTGATATATACATCCATCACAGCATCTGGGCCGCGCGGGCATCTGTGGCCCCATTCACTACAATGAGAGCGTCTATGTGCACCACCATAAAGGGGCTAGGCGCTGGATCACCTAGTCCCGCCGGGAGTGCATGTCTGTGATGGAGTGGCACTAGATGAGGATTACTGATGAACTGGTTGTGTTTCGCATAATCACCAGGGACATTGAATGCATAAATTCTCATACGACCCAAGTAGTAGATATAGGGGGTAATTCTGAGTTGATCGCAGCAGGAATTTTGTTAGCAGTTGGGCAAAACCATGTGCACTGTAGGGGAGGCAGATATAACATGTGCAGAGAGAGTTAGATTTGGGTGGGGTGTGTTCAGTCTGCAATCTAAATTGCAGTGTAAAAATAAAGCAGCCAGTATTTACCCTGCACAGAAACAAAATAACCCACCCAAATCTAACTCTCTCTGCACATGTTATATCTGCCTCCCCTGCAGTGGACATGGTTTTGCCCAATTGCTAACAAAATTCCTGCTGCGATCAACTCAGAATTACCCCCATAGTGCAACTTTTTATCAAATTTTATTGATTTTGACAGGTCCACACGCCCCCTTTGATATCACGTTTATTCAGTTTGATATCAACTTTATATAAAGTTGATATCAAGTTTATAGAGCTTGATATCAAACTGCATTAAAAGTTAATTGCTTTGAATGTCACGTGACGCCAGTCACAGAAAGTCTGACAGATAATCAGCGAGTTATTGTGTTAAATACATCACTGTTAATTTTAACATAAGCGCTGATACACATTATGGCACAAGAAAAATATATTTAAAAAGAACACAAATGTGGTATCACATTCCATCAGCTAATATTTCACACCTGCTTGCACATGGAACGATTTAAGGATATTCAATATCCTGTAAAAATAGTGTTGATTTTAATTACCACGTCCATGCATGAGTAATGATAACAGAGCAAATTACAAAAGTCTTAGATGTATGCAGTAGCACTCATCAAATAAAAAACACCATAATTAATGTTGGCAGAGCACAGCTTGGCACAATTATAGCATGATCTATAACCATTAGGGGTCCGGTGGTGTATCAACTACAGCCTGTCCAGCGCCGTTCTTGTTAATGACAGACAAAATAACAAATGCATCTGATTATCCATAATGTACATAATGGGGGTCATTCCGAGTTGTTCGCTCGTTATTTTTTTGTTGCAACGGAGCGATTAGTCGCTAATGCGCATGCGCAATGTCCGCAGTGCGACTGCGCCAAGTTAATTTGCTATGCAGTTAGGAATTTTACTCACGGCATTACGAGGTTTTTTCTTCGTTCTGGTGATCGTAATGTGATTGACAGGAAGTGGGTGTTTCTGGGCGGAAACAGGCCGTTTTATGGGAGTGTGTGAAAAAACGCTACAGTTTCTGGGAAAAACGCGGGAGTGGCTGGAGAAACAGAGGAGTGTCTGGGCGAACGCTGGGTGTGTTTGTGACGTCAAACCAGGAACGACAAGCACTAAACTGATCGCACTGGCAGAGTAAGTCTCGAGCTACTCAGAAACTGCACAGAGAAGTCTTTTCGCAATATTGCAAATCTTTCGTTCGCAATTTTGATAAGCTAATATTCACTCCCAGTAAGTGGCGGCTTAGCGTGTGCAAAGCTGCTAAAAGCAGCTTGCGAGCGAACAACTCGGAATGACCCCCAATGTATTAATCTTTGCAAAGAATATGGTCTATGTTTTGCCTCAAAATTAAATTGTTAAACAGCACTGTAACACATTATGAAGCGATTAAAGACCTCTTTTAAATATATATATCTCAATGGCTGTGAGATGCAAACCTTTGCAACGATCATGTGTGACATCTACAGGGTAATGTTGTGCACCAAAATTATTTTTTATTTATTTTTTTAATTAGCCATGGCTGATCTAACAACAACAGCTTACAAGACCTGTGTTGCTTCAGATAAGGACTTTCAGTATTGTCCCTGTTACTAAAGCACAATAGTTTAAATAGAAGTACAGGAGTATAGAATGACATAATCTCATAAATGGTAAATTATAAGTATTTGGTTTTGTTTGGAAGCGTGAAACACCATAGTTATGATGGCACCAAGAAATTGTATATTCATTGTAACTGAAAATAAATATAATACTTAATAATTTATATGTCCAAAGTGTATATGCTTAAAATCCCCACCCTCTATCCTGGAAATGTGGGCCAGCATATCACAGGTTCATGTGGGCTAGTTGGCTCATAGCCAGGGCTATAAGATTGGGACACAGCTCTGAGAAAGAATTTCAACTGAAGCCACATTGCTATACACACAACATTGCGGTAAGTGTAATTGTTATTATAATATTCATTCTTATTATTATCATTATAAATATTATTATTATTATTATTATTATTATTATAGCTCTAACTTGATTGTGACATGTATGGTGTATTTAAAAAGTGTTTCACACTGGTGCTAACCTGTCTATGAATTATAAAATAACATATTTTAATATGAGGGGACATATGTGTATTTTTAAGTTTAATGTCCAATGTATGCTGTATTTAAAACTGTGTGTTTTGGAAATACATAGATTTTTACGAGTTTTATCCATCTAAATGATACATTGTCTAGAACGATAGAAAAATAGAGAAAATAAAATCATTATTATTATTATTATTATTATTATTATTATAATAGCTTTAACTTGATTGTGACGTGTATGGTGTATTTAAAAAGTGTATCACACTGATGTGGTAATAGTGACATTATAGCTCTAACTTGATTATGATGTGAGGTGTCATATGTGTATTTTTAAGTTCCATGTCTAATGTATGTTGTATTTAAAATGGCGTGTTTTGGAAATACATAGATTTTCTCTTACGTCCTAGAGGATGCTGGGGTCCACATTAGTACCATGGGGTATAGACGGGTCCACTAGGAGCCACTGGCACTTTAAGAGTTTAATAGTGTGCGCTGGCTCCTCCCTCTATGCCCCTTCTACCAGACTCAGTTTAGAAAATGTGCCCAGAGGAGCCGGTAACAGCTAGGGGAGCTCTACAGAGCTACTTTAGTTTTATTATTTTCTAAGAAATAATTTGGCACAGGGAAGCTGCTGGCAACAGCCTCCCTGCTTTGTGGGACTAAGGGGGAATAGTGTCCACCCTGAGGAGTTCGAGCCACTATCTCTGCTGACAGGACACTGAGCTCCTGAGGGTGATGATCGTTAGCCGCCCCAGGTGACCGCTCACTCCCGCAGCATGCTGCCACCCCCTTACAGAGCCAGAAGATTCCAGTGGCTTGTGAGTCACCAGCCCCCCTGGCAAGCGGGGAGCCGGTGTGAAGATGGCGGCAACAGAGTGGGAGCGCATTAATAACTGCACTCCAGAGGCTCAGCGGTACATAGTGCAGCACTGTGAGGGGTGCCCTGAGCCAGTGCCTATACCCTACACTGGTAACCAACCTATCAGGGACCTCAGTTACGCTGCCAACAACATTCCTCAGGCCAGTATAAGGAAGTGAAGAGCAGGAAGCAGCGCAATGTTCAGGGAGTGGAGCTTCTCCTCAGGGCGGACCCTGCAGCGTTCAGCACCATTTTCCTGCCTGCAGATACAGTACAGAGACGCTGACAGGGAGAGCTGTCCCTCCACACAACTCCAGCTATCCTGTGTGGTACCAGGGGGTTGTAGAAGGGGGAGGGAGGCTGTGTAAATACTGTGTAGTCTATTAAGGTACTCCGTAAGTGCCAGTTAGTTGTATTATATCTACCTAGGAAAGTGCTGTGTGTGGGTTGGCTCCAATCTCTGTGTTTCTCTGTTGCATACTTGGGGGAAAACTGTCTGACATTTTCCTGTGTGTGTGTGTGTGGGTATTTGTTTCTCACATAGCCATGTCTAGGGACTCTGGGGGTCATTCCGAGTTGATCACTAGCTGCCGTTGTTCACAGCGCAGCGATCAGGCTAAAAATCGGCATTTCTGTGCATGCGTATGCTCCGCAATGCGCAAGCACAGCGTACGGGTACAAAACCCGTTGTGGTTGTGCACAGGTTCTAGTGAAGTTTTCAGTCGCACTGCTGGCAGCAAGAAGATTGACAGGAAGGAGGTGTTTCTGGGTGTCAACTGACCGTTTTCAGGGAGTGTTTGCAAAAACGCAGGCGTGTCTGAAAAAATGCAGGCGTGGCTGGGCGTTTGCTGGGCGGGTGTATGACGTCAAATCCGGACACGAATAGGCTGAAGTGATCACAAGCGCTGAGTAGGTTCAGAGCTACTCAGAAATGACACAAACTGTTTTTGCAGAGCTCGGCTGCACATGCGTTTGCACTTCTGCTAAGCTAAAATACACTCCTCAGTGGGCGGTAGCATAGCGCTTGCACGGCTGCTGAAACTAGTTAGCGAGCAATCAACTCGGAATGACCCCCTCTGTGTCTTATGCTGTAGAGGACATTTCCTCTCTGGAGGAATCCATTCCATGTGCACAGGAATGTAATGTTTTGTCTCAGATCCCTATTACTGAGCCTATGTGGTTGACCTCTATTAAGGGAATGATCTCTCAGATCTCTAATAGGGTAGCTCATACTGAGACTGAAACTCAGGTATTAAAGCAGTCTATGGCAATTTGGTCAGGTTCTGTACCTATTCCTTCAAAATCACCTAGTATATTCCCAGAAAAACATGCACTTGCCCAGATTATGCAAGATGACACCGATGCCAACTCTGACATGGCAGACGTTGATGGGGATGTGCTGAGGGGGGCGGCGTCCCTGGCTAAAGGGATGCAGCTCATGATTGAGGCTATTAGAGATGTGTTAAACATTTCTGACATAACACCTGAGCAGGTTGAGGAGGCTTACTTCACAGATAATAAGAAAGCCTTGCTAACCTTCCCTGCGTCTAAAGAATTAAATGCTTTTATATGAAAAATCCTGGAAAAACCCGGAGAAAAAATTCCAGATTCCCAAAAGGGTTTTGGTTGCCTTTCCCTTCCCTGAGGAGGATATAAAAATTTGGGAAAACCCACCCATAGTTGACATATCTGTTTACATACTGTCAAAGAAGGTGGTTTTACCTGTCCCTGGATATACCGCATTAAAAGAACCGGCTGATCGTAAGATTGACACTACGCTCAAATCCATATACACTGCTTCAGGGGTGGCATTAAGGCCCACTATTGCCTGTGCATGGATTTCAAAAGCTATAGTAAAGTGGTCAGGCACCTTACTAGAGGACTTGGATACAATAGACAGAAGTGACATTGAACTGTTTTTACATAACATACAGGATTCTGCGGGGTTCATGGTGGAATCCATGAAGGACCTGGGTATGCTGACTGCAAGGATATCTTCCATGTCTGTCTCAGCTCGCTGGGGACTCTGGCAATGCCAATGGTCTGCAGACGCGGAATCCAGGAGAAGTGTGGAGAACCTACCTTACACAGGTCAGGCACTATTTGGGAAAGCATTGTATGCGTGGCATTCCACAGCAACTGCGGGTAAGTCACCTTTTCTTGCCTCAGCTATGCCTTCTATGAAGAAACCCTTTTCTTTATCTGCATCGCAGTCCTTTCGGATGGCTAAGACAAAAAAGTCCAAACTCCTTCCACCTTCTTTAGAGGTGGTCGTGCAAAATCCAAAAAATCCTGCACCTGCCGGCTCCCAGGACCAGAAGCCTGCTTCTGGTTCCTCAAAAGCCTCAGCATGATGGTGGGCCGCGAAGCCTGGAAGACGGACTGGTGGGTGTGAGGCTCAGATGTTTCAGCCACGTCTGGGTGTTATCTGGCCTGAATCCCTGGGTACAGGACATTGTGTCCCAGGGGTACAGACTGGAGTTGCAAGAACTCCCGCCTCACCGATTCTTCAAATCAGGCTTGCCGGCTTTGCTGGCAGACAGGGCCATCCTACAGGAGGCCATCCAAAAATTAGAAAAGTCAGAGGTCATTGTCCCTGTTCCACCTCATATGCAAAACAAGGGTTACTATTCAAACCTTTTTGTGGTACTGAAACCGGATGGTTCAGTCAGACCGATTTTGAATTTGAAATTGTTAAATCCTTATCTGAGGGAGTTCAAGTTCAAAATGGAGTCTCTGAGAGCGGTGATCTCAGGTCTGGAGGAGGGAGAGTTTCTGGTATATATCAAGGATGTGTACCTCCACATTCCAATTTGGCCACCGCACCAGGCTTATCTCAGATTTGCACTGCTAGACAGTCTCTATCAATTTCAGGCACTGCCATTCGGCCTCTCCACAGCACCAAGGGTGTTCACCAAGGTGATGGCAGAGATGATGGTCCTCCTCCGCAAACAGAAGGTGTACATAATTCCATATCTGGGCAATCTGCTGATAAAGGCATCGACCAGGGAAAAGTTGTTACGGTCCACTACTCTCATGACTCGTCTGCTCAGGGAACATGGTTGGATCCTGAACATTCCAAAGTCACATTTGGATCCGACAAGGAGGTTGTCTTTCCTGGGTATGATCCTCGACATGGAAGTGCAGAGGGTGTTTCTGCCGGAGGAGAAAGCATTGGTGATTCAAACTATGGTCCAGGATGTCTTGAAGCCAGCCCGGGTATTGGTTCATCAGTGCATTCGCCTTCTGGGGAAGATGGTTGCCTCCTACGAGGCTCTACTGTATGGAAGATTTCATGCTCGATCCTTCCAACTGGATCTCCTGGACAAGTGGTCGGGGTCTCATCTACATTTACACCTGAGGATACATCTGTTGCCGAAATCAAGGATTTCACTCCTCTTGTGGCTGCAACTGTCTCACCTTCTGGAGGGCCGCAGGTTCGGGATTCAGGACTGGTTCCTCCTAACCACGGATGCAAGTCTCCGGGGCTGGGGCGCAGTCACTCAAGGGAAAACCTTCCAAGGAAGATGGTCAAGTCTGGAATCCAGTCTTCCAATAAACATTCTGGAACTAAGCTGTGTACAATGGTCTTCTTCAGGTGGCTCAGCTGCGAGATCAAGCCATTCAAGTGCAGTCGGACAATGTAACGACGGTGGCCTACATAAACCGACAGGGTGGAACAAAGAGCAGGGCTGCAATGTCAGAGGTAACAAGAATCATCCTCTGGGCAGATAAACATGCATTGATGCTGTCCACAATCTTCATTCCGGGTGTAGACAACTGGGAAGCAGATTCCACAGCAGACACGATCTTCATCCAGGAGAGTGGGGCCTCCATCCAGAGGTGTTCATGGAGGTGACAGATCTTTGGGGGGTTCCTCAAATAGACATGATGGCCTCCCACCTCAACAAGAAGCTTCAGAGGTATTGTTCCAGGTCAAGAGACCTGCAAGCAGTGGCGGTGGATGCCCTGGTAAAACCGTGGGTGTTCCAGTCCGTGTATGTGTTTCCTCCACTTCCACTAATCCCAAGGGTTCTAAAGCTCACAAGGATAACAAGAGTTCAGACAATCCTCATTGCCCCGGACTGGCCAAAAAGGGCTTGGTACGCAGATCTTCTGGATCTACTTCTGGAAGATCTGAGGCCTCTTCCTCTTCCGGAGGACCTGTTACAACAGGGGCTGTTCACTTATCAAGACTTACCGTGGCTACATTTGATGGCATGGAGGTTGAACAATCTCTCGCTGGATCAGGTTCTCTATCCAGCATACATGTTCTACTGCAGGACTGACCTGTCCAAAATCTGTTAAGGCCCACTCTACTCGTAAGGTAGGTTCTTCCTGGGCAGCTGGCCAGGGTGTCTCAGCTTTACAGCTTTGCCGAGTGGCTACTTGGTCTGGGTCAAACACGTTTGCTAAGTTCTACAAGTTTGATACTTTGGCCTCTGAGGACCTTAAGTTTGGTCAATCAATTCTGCAGGAGCCTCTGCGCTCTCCCTCCCATTCTGGGAGCTTTGGTACATCCCCATGGTACTAATGTGGACCCCAACATCCTCTAGGACGTAAGAGAAAATAGGATTTTAATTACCTACCAGTAAAGCCTTTTCTCATAGTCCGTAGAGGATGTTGGGCGCCCGCCCAGCGCTTTGTTATCCTGCAGTGGTTACTTGGTTCAGTACTGCTTTGTTCTTTGTTAAGTACTGTGTTATGACTTGATTCAGTCATGTTATTCAGTTTCAAGCTTGTTAGCTTGGTTTGCCTTGTTTGTGTGAGCTGGTGTGAATCTCGCCACTGTGTAAAATCCTTCTCTCAAAGTTGTCCATCTCCTCGGGCACAGTTTCTAGACTGAGTCTGGTAGGAGGGGCATAGAGGGAGGAGCCAGCCCACACTATTAAACTCTTAAAGTGCCAGTGGCTCCTAGTGGACCCATCTATACCCCATGGTACTAATGTGGACCCTAGCATCCTCTATGGACTATGAGAAAAGGATTTACTGGTAGGCAATTAAAATCCTATTTTTACCAGTTTTTGCTGTCTAAATCAGGGGTGGGGAACATCCGGCCCACGGGCCGTATAAGGCCCGCAAAGCTGTTTGCTCCGGCCCAACCGCTTGTGTCAGTGAGACACACCGCCACTCAGTCTGGCAGCAGCATGTCTCAGCTGTCAGGACAGGGAGGAGAGTGCGGCTCTGTAGGGTGGTGGCGGCGGCGTGTAGGACTTCAAACCAGCCGCCGGTTCATGAGCCAATCAGAGCTCGCGGACCGGCAGCCAATCAGGAGCCACTGCTGCCGGTCTGCGAGCTCTGATTGGCCCATGAACCGGTGGCTGGTTTGAAGACCTACACGCCGCTGCTGCCCGACATAGCCATGCTCTCCTACCTGCCCTGTCCCCCTGACACCCGCCTATGGAGCAGCAACAGCAGCAGCAGCAGCAGCAGTAAGCAGCACAGTGGGGTGGGGGTGGGGCACTGTGGGTGTATTGGTATACCTGGCACTGTGGGGGTATTTGTGGATTTGGCACTGTGGGGGCATTTGTATACCTGGCACTGTGGGGGCATTTGTGGATTTGGCACTGTGGGGGCATTTGTATACCTGGCACTGTGGGGGCATTTGTATATATGACACTGTGAGGACATTTGTATACCTGGCACTGTGGGGGCAATTGTGGGTCTGGCACTGTGGGGGCAATTGCGGATCTGGCACTGTGGGGGCATTTGTGGATCTGGCACTGCACTATTGGGGGCATATGTGTATCACCTCCCTTTTTAATTGGCCACACCCATTTTTTAGCCCCGGGCGCACGCACACAGTACCTGTACGGGGCAGACCTACTGGGGGCAGGGTCATTTTTTAAGTTGAGAATTTTTGCATGGCCCTTGAAGGATTTTATAAATATCCAAATGGCCCTTGGTAGTAAAAAGGTTCCCCACCCCTGGTCTAAATGATACTTTGTCTAGAATGATAGCAAAATAGAGAAAATAAAAGAATTATTAAAGCTCTAACTTGATTGTGACATGTATAATGTATTTAAAATGTGTTTTACACTGATGCGGTAAATAGTGACATTATAGCTCTAACTTGATTGTGACATAATGGTACATATGTGTATTTTTAAGTTTAATGTCCAATGTATTTTGTATTTAAAACGGCGTGTTTTGGAAATACATAGATTTTTACCAGTTTGAGCTGTCTAAATGGGGCTTTGTCTAGAATGATCGCAAAATAGAGAAAATAAAATTATTATTATTATTATTATTATTATTATTATTATTATAGCTCTAACTTGACTGTGACGTGTTTAAGGCCTTGTAATTATTATTATTATTATTATTATTATCTGGGTTATTAGATAAATAAAATGTTTGTTTTACTGCATGAATTGTATGTATGGTTTAAAAAGTGTTTCACACTGAAGCGGTAATAGTGCCATCTAGCGGTGTGTTTTGGAAATGCATTTAAAAAAAAAAAAAAAAATAGAGAGAGAGAGAGAGACAAGGGTAGCGTCTGGCACTCTCACCAATGATCACAACTGTCCTGGGTGCCCTTCCAAAGGTAATAGTAGACACAGTGTAATGGATGGCACTGCAGGATTCAAAATAAAGAATTACAAGCAGGGAACCAGTGGTATAGCCAAGGCTATACCACTGGTTCCCTGCCTGTAATTCTTTATTTTGAATCCTGGAGTGCCATCCGTTACACTGTCTCTCTCTCTCTCTCTCTCTCTATTTATATAATTTGACGGTGATGTATTGTTTCATGTTATTTTTTTGAAGGTTTATGATATACAACGTCTCATATTTTACAAACGCTATATTTTAAAGATATTTTAGCTTATCTACATTTTAATCTATGCATAGTTTAAAAGAACACAGACATTAATCATATCTCATTTTCATTATTGGTTTAGCGACAGACAGTGCAAAACATTATCAACGAAGATAATGCCATGTACATTTCCGATTATGAAGATGAGATTTTACCAAGTTATCAAATGAATTATGGCAAGCTAAGCCTATAAAAATCATTGACACGGTTTTATTTATTTTTAAAAAGTTTAAATAGTACGAACATAACAATAATCTACAAGTTGTTAATTTTTATTTATTTTTAAAAGTTTAAACAGTACGAACATATAGCAATGATCTACAAGTTGTTGATTTTGAATTTTAAAAGTTTAAATAGTATGAGCATACAAGGGGGCTACAAAGTTGTTAATTAATTTATTAAATATGTTATTTCGCACAATTATACAACGACATATGCTGCAAACAAAGAGAATTGTTCTGATGTTGGAGGACATCCGTTTGGTTTGGATTACGACATCATTCCAGATTTCACTACGTTGTTGGAATTACCTGCCGCCTGTGAGGAACATGAAACAGCCAAAAATGTTTTATATTTTAAAAGAAATTTAAACAATGTTAAACGCATGTAATATTGTGAGGATTTGGTGACACCTGTACACACTTTATGTTCTCAATAATGCATCTCTTTTTCATGTTATTCTAATTTTATACTGTATGTAATAATTTATTTTTTATTTTTTCACCGGCTAAAGATTCCACAATAATGGATAACGCGACAGCAGACAGCATTCTGTGGGATGTGCTGAATATAACAACGCCAAAAATATTTGATGCCACGGCAATTTGTTACGACACCGCTATACAGACTGGCAACGCGTCTGATGAGCGATCAATTTGAAAAATTGCGAAAAGAAAAAAGAAAGCTCAAACATTCGAATTTAAAGAAGGTGTGTAATCAAGCGATGTTATACGGCATATTGTTATACAGTAACGTAAATGCTGTTTTTCGTGCCGCTTCATTTAAAATTAATTTATAATATATGTATTACAGATGACGCTGTAGCATGATGATATGATCCAACGATAGCCGGGAGGGGGGGCAATCATGCAGATGCACAAATGCCTTGGCCTAGCACAAGTGGGAAAACAACCGTCGCTGAAACGGAGAACCAGCAATTCACAATGCCGTCGTTCAGACATAACCACCTAAGGGAGAAAGCTAGCCCGTTGGTTATGGGGATGCATTACGGTGGCATCAACCCAAACAAACGCAGACCGACTCAACCAAGAACGAACGAAAAAGGTTACAATTCAGCATTTTCTGATCTTAAAAGAAAATTGGCGTATTCCGAAGATGATACGCCTCAACGGAGAAGGAATGCATTACAAACTGTATCAAGCATAAGTTACGAGGGCGATGTAACTGCAAAACACATGTCATTTGACATTGCAGACCGGGACGTTGTTGATAATACAAACACTGTAAAGGTTAAGAGAGCATCATGCCTCTCAAGAAGGAAAGTTAAGAAGTTGTCACAACCCATTGTAATCATAATTCCAGATACACAGGGTTGCTTTCAAACAGAAACATGACACATAGCTGGTAATGATAAGTTCTCAAATATTGAGGACATAAATGTGCAAGAGTTATTTTACCCCCTGTGTAGCGACAATGACACAAGAACAGCAGAATAGTTCTGATAAAATGTTATCAGCGGTTGCAGGAATTCCTGATAATACTACAGCGGTTGATTGTGTAACATCAACGCCCAATATTTTTACCATGGGCGACGGTGCACACATATTGCCCGAAGTGGTTGCCCCGGCACACATGGTATCATCCGACAACACAATGGCCCTCATTCCGAGTTGATCGCTAGCTGCTTTTGGTCGCAGCGCAGTGATTAGGTGAAAAAGCGGCATTTCTGCGCATGCATACGGGCCGCAGTACGCACGCGCGAAGTACTTTCACACAAAACTATGCAGTTTTACAGAAGGTTGAGCGACGCTTTTCAGTCGCTGTGTTGATCGGTGAGTGATTGACAGGAAGTGGGTGTTTCTGGGTGGTAACTGGCCGTTTTCAGGGAGTGTGCGTTTTGCAGGCGTGACAGATAAAAACGCAGGCATGCCTGGGGAAAATGGGGAGTGGCTGGCCAAACGCAGGGTGTGTTTGTGACATGAAAGCAGGAACTAAACTGACTGAGGTGATCGCAAGGTAGGAGTAAGTTTCGAGCTGCTCAGAAACTGCATGAAAAATTTTACGAGCTGTTCTGCTAACCTTTCGTTCGCGCTTCTGCTAAGCTAAGATACACTCCCAGAGGGCGGCAGCCTAGCATGTGCACTGCTGCTAAAAGCAGCTAGCGAGTGATCAACTCGGAATGAGGGCCATTGCCCGATGTGGTTGCCCCAGCGCACATTGTATAACCCGACATAGTTGATGGGAGTCAAATTACAGAACAAGTAGGTCAAGAAGCTGAAATACAATTTTATTCGATGATGGGTAAGATACAGGAAGATGTTGAGAACATGGGTGTAAATGCCGGATATTTGTTAAAACACATTAAAGGTTTGAGTCACAGTGCTAAATGTAAACAAGACATTTTTAAAGAAGTTGTTGAGACGTATATGAATGTCATGTCAAAATACATAGATCGGTCATTTAAGACAACTGCATTTATTAAAGCCAACATACATCATTTTGCAGAAATAATTGAAACCGATCTGTGACTAGTCATGTTAGGCTATGGTTTGAAACATGTTTTAAATTTAAAATGCCTGCATACCCCCCCACAAATTAAACCCTGTGTATTATACAAAATCTCACAGTTATTCCAACGTGCAAAGGTGAAACAGGCTGTAACCACATTACCCAGATTGACGCGGAAGGTGCGGAACAGAGTGCGAGGATTGTAAACTTAGAGCATTCACCATCCCGGGAACAGGGGGTAGGTGGGGAACATTGTGCAAGGATTGTAGACTTAGAGCATTTCGCCATCTCTTGCACTACCGGTTGATGAACCACAGTCTGACAATATTGAATGCGCTGCAACCCCCTTACATAACGATGCACACAGGGTTGAGTCACCCGGTAATGATGAAGGTTGGCAACATGTGTGCTTAGAATCGATTAACAGTTATGAGCGACAACGACCAAATTTCAGAGCCGTGGAGTACTACAACCATTTTCTCTATCGTCCTAGTGGATGCTGGGGTTCCTGAAAGGACCATGGGGAATAGCGGCTCCGCAGGAGACAGGGCACAAAAAGTAAAGCTTTAGGATCAGGTGGTGTGCACTGGCTCCTCCCCCTATGACCCTCCTCCAAGCCTCAGTTAGATTTTTGTGCCCGGCCGAGAAGGGTGCAATCTAGGTGGCTCTCCTAAAGAGCTGCTTAGAAAAGTTTAGCTTAGGTTTTTTATTTTACAGTGAGTCCTGCTGGCAACAGGATCACTGCAACGAGGGACTTAGGGGAGAAGAAGTGAACTCACCTGCGTGCAGGATGGATTGGCTTCTTTGGCTACTGGACATTAGCTCCAGAGGGACGATCACAGGTACAGCCTGGATGGTCACCGGAGCCTCGCCGCCGGCCCCCTTGCAGATGCTGAAAAGAGAAGAAGGTCCAGAATCGGCGGCAGAAGACTCCTCAGTCTTCTTAAGGTAGCGCACAGCACTGCAGCTGTGCGCCATTGCTCTCAGCACACTTCACACGGCAGTCACTGAGGGTGCAGGGCGCTGGGAGGGGGGCGCCCTGGGAGGCAATGTAAACCTATTTTTTGGCAAAAAATACCTCACATATAGCCTCCGGGGGCTATATGGAGATATTTAACCCCTGCCAGAATCCGTTGAAGAGCGGGAGACGAGCCCGCCGAAAAAGGGGCGGGGCCTATCTCCTCAGCACACAGCGCCATTTTCCCTCACAGAAAGGCTGGAGGGAAGGCTCCCAGGCTCTCCCCTGCACTGCACTACAGAAACAGGGTTAAAACAGAGAGGGGGGGCACTAATTTGGCGTTAGAAATATATAAAAAGATGCTATAAGGGAAAACACTTATATAAGGTTGTCCCTATATAATTATAGCGTTTTTTGGTGTGTGCTGGCAAACTCTCCCTCTGTCTCTCCAAAGGGCTAGTGGGTCCTGTCCTCTATCAGAGCATTCCCTGTGTGTGTGCTGTGTGTCGGTACGTGTGTGTCGACATGTATGAGGACGATGTTGGTGAGGAGGCGGAGCAATTGCCTGTAATGGTGATGTCACTCTCTAGGGAGTCGACACCGGAATGGATGGCTTATTTAGGGAATTACGTGATAATGTCAACACGCTGCAAGGTCGGTTGACGACATGAGACGGCCGACAAACAATTAGTACCGGTCCAGACGTCTCAAAAACACCGTCAGGGGTTTTAAAACGCCCGTTTACCTTAGTCGGTCGACACAGACACAGACACGGACACTGAATCCAGTGTCGACGGTGAATAAACAAACATATTCCTTATTAGGGCCACACGTTAAGGGCAATGAAGGAGGTGTTACATATTTCTGATACTACAAGTACCAAAAAAGAGGGTATTATGTGGGATGTGAAAAAACTACCTGTAGTTTTTCCTGAATCAGATAAATTAAATGAAGTGTGTGATGATGCGTGGGTTCCCCCCGATAGAAAATTATTGGCGGTATACCCTTTCCCGCCAGAAGTTAGGGCGCGTTGGGAAACACCCCTTAGGGTGGATAAGGCGCTCACACGCTTATCAAAACAAGTGGCGGTACCGTCTATAGATAGGGCCGTCCTCAAGGAGCCAGCTGACAGGAGGCTGGAAAATATCATATAAAAGTATATACACACATACTGGTGTTATACTGCGACCAGCGATCGCCTCAGCCTGGATGTGCAGAGCTGGGGTGGCTTGGTCGGATTCCCTGACTAAAAATATTGATACCCTTGACAGGGACAGTATTTTATTGACTATAGAGCATTTAAAGGATGCATTTCTATATATGCGAGATGCACAGAGGGATATTTGCACTCTGGCATCAAGAGTAAGTGCGATGTCCATATCTGCCAGAAGATGTTTATGGACACGACAGTGGTCAGGTGATGCAGATTCCAAACGGCACAAAGGTGTATTGCCGTATAAAGGAAGAGGAGTTATTTGGGGTCGGTCCATCGGACCTGGTGGCCACGGCAACTGCTGGAAAATCCACCGTTTTTACCCTAAGTCACATCTCTGCAGAAAAAGACACCGTCTTTTCAGCCTCAGTCCTTTCGTCCCTATAAGAGTCATATTTGCCCAGGGATAGAGGAAAGGGAAGAAGACTGCAGCAGGCAGCCCATTCCCAGGAACAGAAGCCTTCCACCGCTTCTGCCAAGCTCTCAGCATGACGCTGGGACCGTACAGGACCCCTGGATCCTACAAGTAGTATCCCAGGGGTACAGATTGGAATGTCGAAACGTTTCCCCCTCGCAGGCTCCTGAAGTCTGCTTTACCAAGGTATCCCTCCGACAAGGAGGCAGTATGGGAAAAAATTCACAAGCTGTATTCCCAGCAGGTGATAATCAAATTACCCCTCCTACAACAAGGAAAGGGGTATTATTCCACACTATATTGTGGTACTGAAGCCAGAAGGCTAGGTGAGACCTATTCTAAATCTAAAAAAATTTGAACACTTACAAAGGTTCAAATCAAGATGGAGTCACTCAGAGCAGTGATAACGAACCAGGAAGAAGGGGACTATATAGTGTCCCGGGACATCAGGGATGCTTACCTCCATGTCCCAAATTTGCCCTTCTCACTAAGGGTACCTCAGGTTCGTGGTATAGAACTGTCACTGTCAGTTTCAGACGCTGCCGTTTGGATTGTCCACGGCACCCCGGGTCTTTACCAAGGTAATGGCCGAAATGATGATTCTTCTTCGAAGAAAAGGCGTCTTAATTACCCCTTACTTGGACGATCTCCTGATAAGGGCAAAGTCCAGGGAACAGTTGGAGGTCGGAGTAGCACTATCTCGGATACTGCTACAACAGCACGGATGGATTCTAAATATTCCAAAATCGCAGCTGATCCTGACGACACGTCTGCTGTGCCTAGGGATGATTCTGGACACAGTCCAGAAAAAGGTGTTTCTCCCGGAAGAGAAAGCCAGGGAGTTATCCGAGCTAGTCAAGAACCTCCTAAAACCAGGAAAAGTGTCAGTGCATCATTGCACAAGGGTCCTGGTAAAAATGGTGGCTTCCTACGAAGCAATTCCATTCGGCAGATTTCACGCAAGAACTTTTCAGTGGGATCTGCTGGACAAATGGTCCGGATCGCATCTTCAGATGCATCAGCGGATAACCCTATATCCAAGGACAAGGGTGTCTCTCCTGTGGTGGTTACAGAGTGCTCATCTTCTAGAGGGCCGCAGATTCGGCATTCAGGATTGGATGCTGGTGACCACGGAGGCCAGCCCGAGAGGCTGGGGAGCAGTCACACAAGGAAAAAATTTCCAGGGAGTGTGATCAAGTCTGGAGACTTTTCTCCACATAAATATATTGGAGCTAAGGGTAAATTTATAATGCTCTAAGCTTAGCAAGACCTCTGCTTCAAGGTCAGCCGGTATTGATCCAGTGGGAAAAACATCACGGCAGTCGCCCACGTAAACAGACAGGGCGGCACAAGAAGCAGGAGGGCAATGGCAAAAACTGCAAGGACTTTTCGCTGGGCGGAAAATCATGTGATAGCACTGTCAGCAGTGTTTCATTCCGGGAGTGGAAACTGGGAAGCAGACTTCCTCAGCAGGCACGACCTCCACCCGGGAGAGTGGAAACTTCATCGGGAAGTTTTTCCACATGATTGTGAACCGTTGGGAAATACCAAAGGTGGACATGATGGCGTCCCGTCTGAACAAAAAACGGGACAGGTATTGCGCCAGGTCAAGAGACTCTCAGGCAATAGCTGTGGACGTTCTGGTAACACCGTGGGTGTACCAGTCGGTGTATGTGTTCCCTCCTCTGCTTCTCATACCTAAGGTACTGAGAATTATAAGACGTAGAGGAGTAAGAACTATACTCATGGCTCCGGATTGGCCAAGAAGGACTTGGTACCCGGAACTTCAAGAGATGCTCACAGAGGACTTATGGCCTCTGCCGCTAAGAAGGGACTTGCTTCAGCAAGTACCATGTCTGTTCCAAGACTTACCGCAGCTGCGTTTGACGGCATGGCGGTGGAACGCCGGATCCTAAGGGAAAAAGGCATTCCGGAAGAGGTCATTCCTACCCTGGTCAAAGCCAGGAAGGAGGTGACCGCACAACATTATCACCACATGTGGCGAAAATATGTTGCGTGGTGTGTGAAGGGTTAAAACATGCTTTATGAACTCTTATGTGTTTGCAATGGATGCGTGCTGCCCTGTGTTAGATGCCTTTGTCTCTCATACAGATACCAGGCTTGTGTGGGTCTGGCATCCAAGGTCAGCTCTATACTAGATGAAACCTGCTTTTTCTACTTCTGTGTGTTACTAAAAGATCCTTTGTTAAGTTCCGTCTGATGCAACGTATATAACATCTGCCTAGCAACTGCTATATCCAATTATGTTATGTCAAGTATTAACCACCCCTACGTACCCCACTAGGGCACCACCCCTAAGCCAATGAGCCCTGTTACACTTATCAGTTACACCCTTATGTGTTCTCTTTTTATACCAATGTTAAACATTCAATAAAACAGTGTGAATTCTTACTGCTTGTGTTGTGCATGTACCTTGTGGCTAAGAGTTTACACTCCAGACGTCTAAGAGGCCATCACATCGAGGGTTAAGGTATAAGGGCAAATCCTTTCAGCTGGGGGCTACGTCCGCGATTCAGTGATCGTCCCTGAATGGTAAAAATAGAGAATTTATTGTCTGTCTTTGCCATACAGGATTGCGGTCATACACTGAAGCTGAATCCGTGTCAGTGTTCCGGGAACACGTGACAAGGTAATATTTAAGTCCGGGACTTAATATTACGAAGTTTTATGTAAAAGCATAAAACAGGTATCAGGGATACCATAGAATCTTTAATGTCTGGGACTTAAAGAATACGTCTGAGAAAGGACCCGGGGTCCAAGCGCAATTCTCCAAAGACGTCAGTATCTGGGATACTTAAAAAAAAAACATAGACCTGGGGTCTATACGTAACGTAGAGAATACCCCGATTTGATCGCCTATATATTCTTGTATGTTGTAGTGAGATAAGTTCTTATATTTGGTTCAGACGGCTGGTAAGTTTTCGTCTGCCAGATATCTATGCTCAAACACTTTTCTTGCTTCCTGTCTAAAACGCTGTATTTTTCTGACATCTTGTACGAAGGTAAGCGTACCCGTCAAAAGATTTCATGTTCTCATTATACAGATAATATTGTGATATTGTCAATGACTAATTAACTGGTTAGCTGATGCATGTATAGTAGAGTTGTAAATTTTAGATATTTTCCTTTAAAGTTGTACTGTTGATTTATATTACTGTCTGACAATGGGCTCTAGTCAGAGTAAAAAACTGCATATCCCCCGCCCCTCCCTGGTGAGACATGCAAGATGTATGTTGCCCGTAACTCTACCTCAGAGTATTATTTAGTTAACCCATGGGTGGATAATTTAGCGGGATGGACAGAGAAAGCAGGACAGGACCCATTCCTACGGGAAGGCAGTAATTACCTTTTCTATATGGAGATTTAAGAAAAAATGTCAGTTCCCAACAGCACAGAAGCGAGGCTGCAGAGAGATCCCTCTCGCCTCCCCCCTTTGCATTCCAATGTATCCTGCGCTCAGAGACACAAATCTCTTGGCAGCAGTAACCCTTTCACACTAGATGGGATTGCCTCCAGCTCCACTGCTGGAGGGTGCGTCCACTAGCTCTATCCCTAGCACCAATAACCCAGAGTTTAGATAATAGTAAAACACTGTCCCAAGCCCACTATTACCCTCGATGGCTGTATATCTTATTTGCGCAAAGCTTGCAAAGGACGCAGCTATACACATATGAAGGAAGTTTTTTTTGCCTGTGTTTTTTTGCCTGTCGCTGTAGCTTGTAAACAGAAACCTTCATAGTCTGTTACTGCGTTTTGAAAAAGGTTTAAGGACTGCTGGACAGATGACGCTGGCTTACCTTTGCTTAACTCAGAAAGCTTACTCACTTCCCCACTCACTCATAACTATCAGAACCCCAGACGCTTTGACAGACAGAACCAACCCCGCAGTCAGGGAAGATTCCAAAGACCCCGTGCACTGACGGGGCCCGGAGGAGGGTATCCCAGCCTTTATTCAACTCACCCGTCATAGTAAAGATTCACCTCTGCTGCCACTTATTATAAATGGAAGTAAAATTCCCTTTTTAGTGGACAGCGGTGCAACAACCAGTGTTTTGTGTTCTGACCTATGCAGTATCCCCTCTCACCAGAAAAGATAGAAGGTCTCCGCCCCGTGATACAGCAATTCTTACAACAGGGTATTCTCAGACATATTGTATCACCATACTGTACTCCTGTGAACCCTGTTGCCAAAGCTGATGGTAGTATAAGATTTGTACAGAATCTCAGAGCAATCAATCAGCTAATTGTCCCAATTGCACCAATTGTTCCAGATGTAAACTCACTCATTTCTGCAATCCCTGCAGATGCTGCGTTCTCTGTAATTGATTTGAAGAATGCCTTTTTTTTCAGCATACCTGTAGATTCACAGACACAATTACTTTTGCCTTTTCTTTTGAGGGTAAACAACTTACCTGGTGCAGATTATTGACGCACCTGTTGTCTCCAGGCCACATTGAGGCCCTGGCAACCTCACCATGGTTCAGTCCTGCTACAGTATGCAGATGATCTGCTGCTCTGTAGTAAAACTGAGGAGGCCTGCCGAGAGGATGGTGTTTCATTACTAAACTGGCTTTGTGAATGTGGACACAAGGTGTCCAAAATAAAAATGCAATGGTGTAAAAAGCATGTTGATTACTTAGGTTTTGTGCTCACTCAGGGAGAGAGGAAAGTCAGTCCACAACGCATACAGTCTGTATTGGGCCTGGTCACCCCAACTACCCAGAGGGAACTACTGTCCTTCCTGGGTATGGTAAATTACTGCAGACAGTGGATATCTGATTGCTCTTATTGTGATAACATTTTGAGACAAGCCACACTGAAGGACAAACCTAAAACTGTACAATGGTCACAAGAAATGTTAACTGCATATGAAAGTTTAAAATGTATGTTGATGAAAAGTCCGGCACTTGGCCTCCCCAATTATGTACTACCTTTCCATCTATATGCAAGGGACAATTGTAAAACCATGGCGGGGGTGCTCACACAGTTTCATGGAGGGAAGTTGCGCCCCGTGGCATTTTTTTCCCAAAGTCATGCCAGTGTCTGTGCAAGGTGTGCCTGCCTGCCTCAGGGCTTTGGCAGCCTGTGCAATGGTTGCAGAAATGGCCACTACCCTCACTTTAGGCCACATCACAGTACTCCACACCACACATGATGTCCTGGCAATACTTAAAGGCTTACACACAGCACATGTCAGCACAACGCCTTAGTGGATATGAAGTACTCCTTTTGAGTAACCCTACCCTTACCATCAAGTACACTGCTAGTTCTTCTGGCCCTGCACCCATTCTCAATACCCTTTTAGGCTTGAAAGGTCCCGAGGATGAACCACCCGACCTACATGACTGTGCTGCTTCTATTGAAGCTGAAACTTCTCCCAGACTTGACATGTCTCCCGTTCCCATACCAGGCGCAGACATAGTTTTTGTTGACGGCTCCTGTAGTAGGCCCAATGACAGTGCATACCAGGCTGGCTATGCCATTGTCACCCTCCCTGACACTGTGTTGGAAACCCTGCCAATACCTTATCAGTCCGCGCAAGCTGCAGAACTCATTGCACTCACTAGAGCATGTCCCTCCCTTTACAACGTCCATCTGCTCACTCAACTTCAAGCTGCTGCGACTAATACTGATCTCTCCGACTGGACTTACCCAATTCTGCAGAAAAAATCCTAAATCAGGATTAATCTGCAAAGAGGGGAAACCCTGTATACCCCAGTCCAGTGCCCCTTTGCTCGTTGCCCAGTGCCGTGGTGTTGGTCACCGTGGTGAAGCCACAACACTCCTCCTACTAACCAATGATTTTTATGTTACTAATGCCAAATCACTTGTGGACCAGTATGTTAGCAGATGCATCACTTGCCTCAGGAACAACCCTAATAAAGCTAAACACCAGCATCTTGAATACCCCACAGAAAACTCTAGGTTACTCACCCTTTGAAATACTAATGGGTAGACCCTTTTCCTACACCCTGGGCTAAGAAACCACTAGTAATACAGGAAGGAGATCTAGAACTCATCAGAGAAGAGTATGTCAGGTCCCTGATAACAAAACTGAATGAAATTGAACATGAGGTTGTTTGTAAAAACCCTTTTGAATCCACAGGAACCTACACACCCCTTTAAAGTCGGAGACAGAGTCGTGGTGAAGGTGCTCCCCAGGAACAAGAGCCCAGGAGACTTCACCTATGGTCCAGAGACAGAGGTCGTAGCAGTTACCCGGACAGCAGTCCTGACAGAGGAAAATCCTGCCTGGATCCATGCATCCCGAGTAAAAAAGGTTCCTAGACCAGACCTAGAGAGGGAAGCAAGTGATTCCAGTGAGGTACGAACCGGGGCAGACAGCCCTGACCTCCCACCTAGCGAAGAAAGAAGAACAGAAGAAGATGAGGAACCTGTCCCCTATCTCTATCCTGGGGACTATCTCGATAGCCCTACTGGCCCTCATTCACCTCACAATATGTGAAGTCGACATCACACAAACAAATGGGATCCCCACCTTGTGGTACAATTCCTCCAACACACACGTAGCCACATATATCCTTGATTATTTCATGTTCCCTAAACTTGCTGACAACAAACATTTCATACAGCAGAAAAGGAAATCAGGAATGTCTGAGACAGTATATATTTGTGTTACTGACGAATGGTACTATGACATTAGATATTATGGATCTAATTGTAATTCCTGGGAAGCTGTGGGGTGGAATACAGGAACAGATTGGGGATATCGCCCATCAGCTGCCAGAAACAGATATGGTCAACATCTGAACTTACTTCAAAGATTGTCCATTAATTTTTGGTTAGAATGGATGAAGTATAGTGCTAACAAACACAATAAAAGCAACTGTTATGTCTGTGGCAAATCTAGGCCCCACCTAGGTACAGTGCCCCTTAATATACCCCTAGAACAAGAAAATTGTTTTTTTTTCAGCCTTTTTAATGATCACCGATGACCCCACTCCTCCCTCTAATACTCCTGTTAATCGAAAGAAAAGAGCACTCCCAGGAGGTAGCTTTGACCCCCACGTATACATTGATGCTATAGGGGTCCCAAGAGGTGTTCCAAATGAGTTCAAAGCTAGAGATGAGGTGGCTGCGGGTTTTGAGTCATTGTTCCCTATAGTAACTGTAAATAAAAACGTAGCCTGGATTAATTATATATATTATAATCAACAAAGATTTGTTAATGATACCAAAGATGCTCTTAAAGGTATAGCTGAACAGCTAGAAGCCACTTCCCAAATGACATTCCAAAATAGAATGGCCCTTGACATGATCCTAGCAGAAAAAGGCGGTACATGTGTTTACATTAGTAAGGTGGAAGGCTGTTGTACATATATTCCTGACAACACTGGTCCCAATGGTAAGGTTACTTTAGCCATAAACAAGTTAGAAACCTTATCCATAGAACTTAAAAAAATTCAGGTATTGATAACCCATGGAGCCAATATTTTGGGTGGTTTGAAAATTGGAAACAGGCTCTTGTGCAAATAAGCATATTTATACTCATAACTTTAATTCTTTTAGGCATTATAGTTTATTGTATAATTCCCTGTGGAAAGAAACTTACCTCCAAAGGCATTGATAAGGCCCTGATGTATTATGACATAACCACCAGTCCTGTCACCTCCTCTGATAGTGAGGGACCCGACGATTATGTCCAATATCTCAAGAACTGGAGAAACAAGAAAGGAGCCTCACTCAAGAATCATGTCATATAATAATCATGATTCTAAGAGGGGATTGAAGGGTTAAAACATGCTTTATGAACTCTTATGTGTTTGCAATGGATGCGTGCTGCCCTGTGTTAGATGCCTTTGTCTCTCATACAGATACCAGGCTTGTGTGGGTCTGGCATCCAAGGTCAGCTCTATACTAGATGAAACCTGCTTTTTCTACTTCTGTGTGTTACTAAAAGATCCTTTGTTAAGTTCCGTCTGATGCAACGTATATAACATCTGCCTAGCAACTGCTATATCCAATTATGTTATGTCAAGTATTAACCACCCCTACGTACCCCACTAGGGCACCACCCCTAAGCCAATGAGCCCTGTTACACTTATCAGTTACACTCTTATGTGTTCTCTTTTTATACCAATGTTAAACATTCAATAAAACAGTGTGAATTCTTACTGCTTGTGTTGTGCATGTACCTTGTGGCTAAGAGTTTACACTCCAGACGTCTAAGAGGCCATCACATCGAGGGTTAAGGTATAAGGGCAAATCCTTTCAGTGTGAGGCCAGGAAGGCCCCACGAAGAAATTTCAACTCGGTCGATTCCTGCATTTCCTGCAAACAGGAGTGTCTATGGGCCTCAAATTGGGGCCCATTAAGGTTCAAATTTCGGCCCTGTCGATTTTCTTCCAGAAAGAATTGGCTTCAGTTCCTGAAGTCCAGAAGTTTGTCAAGGGAGTATTGCATATACAACCCCCTTTTGTGCCTCCAGTGGCACTGTGGGATCTCAACGTAGTTCTGGGATTCCTCAAATCACATTGGTTTAAAACCAGTCAAATCTGTGGATTTGAAGCATCTCACATGAAAAGTGACCATGCTCTTGGCCCTGGCCTGGGCCAGGCGAGTGTCAAATTGGTGGGTTTTTTTCTCAAAAAAGCCCATATCTGTTTGTCCATTCGGACAGGGCAGAGCTGCGGACTCGTCCCCAGTTCTCTCCCTAAGGTGGTGTCAGTGTTTCACCTGAACCAGCTTATTGTGGTGCCTTGCGCCTACTAGGGACTTGGAGGACTCCAAGTTGCTGGATGTTGTCAGGGCCCTGAAAGTATAGGTTCCAGGACGGCTGGAGTCAGGAAAACTGACTTGCTGTTATCCTGTATGCACCCAACAAACTGGGTGCTCTTGCTTCTAAGCAGACTATTGCTAGTTGGATGTGTAATACAATTCAGCTTGCACATTCTGTGGCAGGCCTGCCACAGCCAAAATATGTAAATGCCCATTCCACAAGGAAGGTGGGCTCATCTTGGGCGGCTGCCCGAGGGGTCTCGGCTTTACAACTTTGCCGAGCGGCTATTTAGTCAGGGGCAAACACGTTTGTAAAATCCTACAAATTTGATACCCTGGCTAAGGAGGACCTGGAGTTCTCTCATTCGGTGCTGCAGAGTCATCCGCACTCTCCCGCCCGTTTGGGAGCTTTGGTATAATCCCCATGGTCCTTTCAGGAACCCCAGCATCCACTAGGACGATAGAGAAAATAAGAATTTACTTACCGATAATTCTATTTCTCGGAGTCCGTAGTGGATGCTGGGCGCCCATCCCAAGTGCGGATTATCTGCATTACTTGTACATAGTTACAAAAATCGGGTTATTATTGTTGTGAGCCATCTTTTCAGAGGCTCCGCTGTTATCATACTGTTAA
Source organism: Pseudophryne corroboree (assembly GCF_028390025.1). NCBI lineage: Eukaryota > Metazoa > Chordata > Amphibia > Anura > Myobatrachidae > Pseudophryne > Pseudophryne corroboree. Next base: position 438,535,381 of record NC_086450.1, read on the forward strand.
CTGGGTTCAGATCACAGGTTGTACAGTGTGATTGGTGTGGCTGGTATGAGTCTTACCCGGGATTCAAAATCCTTCCTTATTGTGTACGCTCGTCCGGGCACAGTATCCTAACTGAGGCTTGGAGGAGGGTCATAGGGGGAGGAGCCAGTGCACACCACCTGATCCTAAAGCTTTACTTTTTGTGCCCTGTCTCCTGCGGAGCCGCTATTCCCCATGGTCCTTTCAGGAACCCCAGCATCCACTACGGACTCCGAGAAATAGAATTATCGGTAAGTAAATTCTTATTATTGGTTTGTTAATTTGGAAAGGGTTACATCATTTGTAGAGGGTGTTTGAGCCGTTCACACGACTATATGGGCCATGCTCGATGGCTTCCTGGCTGGCGTGTATCCTAATGACCAAGTGCAGATAAGATTGGAGGGCTGTGGTTTACACAACGCTATCTATTTGCATTGTAAGCCGCAAGAAACATTAGCGTGGCCATTTTTAAAAAATCAGATTACAAACACACTTCAAAGTAACGCTGAATTCGTATTATCCACAGGTTTAAGGTGTGTGATCAGTGTTTTTAAAAACAGGGCGGACGGAGCTTTGACAGACAGAGTCAAGACGCTTACCATACATCCTTATTTAAAAATGCAGACGTTATTTGTACGATTTTAAAAACATCGGTAATAACCTGTGTTTGGCTGCTAGCATCTGCAAACTTCTGGATAAAGGTAACAATGCCAATGACCATGTAATACAAGAGAGAGCGATCCAACTACATAAAGCTTTGAATCTACTGCTCGATAAAGCAGTCAGCTTTAGCAACATTGCATTTTTTGAAAATTACTTAAAAACTACAGTCAAGGTCCTAATTATAGTAATGGAGATTGGAGATTCTATTGTACAGACAGTCATTACAAAGACAACCTGTTTGTGCTAAATCACGATTGCCACTTTTATGGGATACTCGATATCAAAGCGTTTCTTGGTGCCCGAATTTATAGCAGCCATTGTCATAGCGCTTACCATCATAGAAATAATCAAGATTGTCTTTTCTTTTGTAAGGCTTGTCACAGATCAGATTGTATTGATGACTGGGCGTCCACGTTAAGGGGTTCGGTGTGTAGGGTAGGGTATTTTGTAATTCAAACGACTGTTTAGATCTACACAAATCTTTAGCTTTTTGATCACAAAATATCCTATCTTGGACATGTATATTGTGACAGGTGCTGTCTCTACCGGGTCGCACAGACCATAACTGCTGAGGCCTAAAGTGTCCCATCTGTAAGGTGAACGTTGATGGGTTTTCAAACCATTTGTGTTATATACAAACCATCAAGCTGGAAGAACACAAAAAGATATACATCTTTTATGATTTTGAGTGTATGCAGGAGATGGGGGTGCACATACTAAACTTCTGTTATGCTCTTACATTAATGGGTGAGAAAGACCGGGAGTTTAAGGGTGTTGCATGTATCGAAGATTTTGTAAAGATGTTCATGAAACCAAAATTTGCGCTTTACACATTCATAGCCCATAATGCCAGCCGGTATGATGTGTATTTTGTGATGCACCAGCTGATTAAGGAGAAATTAAAGATGCAATTATTATCTAGAGGCGGCAACATAATGTGCATCATGGTAAAAGATTTGAAAATAAGGTTTATCGACTCTTTAAATTTTTTACCTATGCGACTTAGCAGGTTACCAAAGGCAATGGGCTTTGACGGTACCAAAGGTTATTTCCCACATTTTTTTTTAACACCGCGAATAACCAAAATTACATTGGCGCTATGCCCTAAATAGAGTATTTTGGTCTACAATACATGATGGAAGAGGAAAAAGCTGATTTCACAAATTGGTTCAATAAGAATGAACACAAGCCATTTAACTTTCAAAAAGAACTCATCCGATATTGTAAAGATGATGTGAAAATATTACAAAAAGCTTGTGAGTCTTTCAGGTCAGCTGTTATAGCCATGGCAGAACAGGAGTTTCTAATAACTAAGGAAAAAAGAGATGTAGTGATTAAGCAGCATGTCGAGCCTTTTCAATTGACTATGTTGGCATCCATTTGCATAACTATGTACTGTTGTAAATTTTTACAGGAAAACACACTGGCCCTTGTACCGGGCGATAACTATCACAAGACTCAGAAGCGTTACAAAATGCCTGCCATACAGTGGTTAATGTACATAGAGCACAAAGAAGGTGTGAGTATAAGACACGTGTTAGGCACGGCGGTCTTCGGCCGTGCCCTGACTGAGCAGCGGTCACGGCCGCCGCGCCTCTCTCCTTCCCTGTCCCCCGCACGGCGCCTAGCAACGCCAGGACGCCGTGCGCACGATAGCCGCCGGGTCCCTGGCAACGCAGGACGCCGTGCGTGCAGGGCCGCCGGGTGCATAGCAACGGGGACGCCACAGGTGACCGCGTTCCCCGTTGCTAAGAATAGTTAATTAGGTTGCTCGTGCAGCAGGGCAGCTGCATGGCAACTAGTAATTAGGGTCTGGGGGATGGTCCTGCTGGCCCTCCTGTTATTGGCCAGCAGGGCCTTTTTATGTGAGCCAGCACACTGCAGCCCCGCCGCTGATAGCTTCTTGTATGCTGTTCCTGCCTTGCAGAACTCTGTTCCTGTCAGCCGTGTTTGGTGGATCTTGCTCCCTGCCCTTTGGTACTTTGGAGGTCCGAAGCCGGTCCTGGGAATCCTTCTAGTCCTTGCGAACCTGTTTGTCATCTGGGGTTCTCGCCCGGTTTCGTGAGTAGCGGCTTCTGCCGCGTGTTGCGGCCTATGCCGCTTAGTGTTTACTTTACTGTGAATTGGTGCATTTGCGGAGGTTTCCGCTTTCACTGTCCTCCCCGGAACTCGGCGGTGCCGTGTAGGGGAGTGGACAGTGGTTTCTTTGTAGTTCTTTTCCTTTGGCGGCGTGCCGCACATACGTTTAGTTTTTAGGTAGTTTATAGCCCCTAGCGTGGTTGTTTCAGTTAGAGGTCCCCTTGTTATTACCCTGTCTCAGTTCACGCCTTGTCTCTCTTTAAGACCTGAGGGGGCATCGGAGTTGGGCAGACCTAATCCGCCCTTCAAACGCGGCTGCCATGGGCCCAAGAAACCATAGTCGTTCAGGCGTGAATTGATAACACGGGTAAGACAACGGAGGTAGGGTGCTAGGGGCTATTTCCTTCCCATTTCCCAATCCCAGCATTCCGTCTTGGTGCTCAGGACTCACTACATAAGATCTCCCCTGTCCTGAGCATCAGGATCGTAACATTATCACCGGCCACAAAAAAAAGAAAAGGGGGTTTAATTTTTTCCGTTGTATTGGTGGGCCTAGAAATTCGGCCTCATGAATCCGGCAGGTTTAGGGCCAAACCCCAGTCAGCTTTTGGTTAACCAAATACAGGAATTAACTCAGATGGTTCAGGACCTTACTCTTCGGGTGAGATCGCAGGAAGATCTTTTGCGAGCCTCCCAGAGTATGGTTCCAGAACCAAAGATGCATTTACCTGACCGTTTTTCGGGTAACCGAAAAGATTTGTTTAATTTTAAGGAAGCTAGTAAGCTTTATTTTCGTTTAAGGCCCCGTTCCTCTGGTACTGAGTCTCAGCGGGTCGGGATTGTGATGTCTCTACTTCAGGGTGATCCACAGACCTGGGCGTTTGGGCTAAGAGCGGATGATGCTGCTTTGTTATCAGTAGACACCTTCTTTAAATCCTTAGGCCTCTTATATGACGACCCAGATAGAGAAGCATCAGCTGAGAGTCACCTACGTGCCCTTAAGCAAGGCAAAAATCCAGCAGAGGTGTATTGTACCGAATTTCGCCGTTGGTCGAACGACTGTGGCTGGAATGACCCGGCCCTGCGCAGTCAGTTTTGCCTCGGTCTGTCGGAAGTGATTAAAGACAGTCTCCTTCAGTACCCCGCTCCTGAGACTCTAGACAAACTCATGGAGCTCGCTATTAAAATTGATCGTCGTCTCCGAGAGCGGAGGGCTGAAAGAGGAACAACTTTTAGTCCTAATCCATGTGTATATACTTTTCCTGAGGATGTCGAGGAGCCCATGCAAATGGGTCTCTCCCAGCTGTCCCCAGAGGAAAGAACCAGAAGGTTAAGTTCTGGTCTTTGTTTGTATTGTGGTGGTAAGGGACATATCGCACGTAACTGCCCGAACAAGCCGGGAAACGCTCTGACCAAGTGAATTGTGAGGGGGTTCACTTGGGTCTGCAGTTAATCTCCTCTAATAATTCTCTATTAGTTCCGGTAAAGATTTCCTTTGGCAGCCTCAGTTCGTTGGTCTCGGCCTTCGTCGACAGTGGAGCTGCAGGAAATTTTATGGATTTAGCTTGGGCTAAGGCTTTAGGCGTTCCACTGATACCCTTAGATAGACGTATCACCATGCACGGCTTGGATGGGGGTCCGCTTTCCAATGGGGTTATTACTCACTGCACACCTCCAGTATTGCTGACAGTGGGGGCCTTACATTCAGAAGAAATAGAATTTTACCTTACACATTGTCCGGCAGTTCCAGTAGTTTTGGGTCACCCTTGGCTTGCCTTTCATAATCCCATCATAGATTGGCGGTCTGGGGAGATTTCCCAATGGGGTCCTTTTTGTGTTAAGGAGTGTATTTTCCATCCTGTCCGGGTTGCGGCACTTACCCCAGAACTTATTCCTCTGGAATATCAGGATTTTGCTGATGTGTACTCCAAGGGAAATGCGGACGTTCTGCCTCCCCATCGGTCCTATGACTGCGCTATAGATTTAGTTCCCGGGGCCACTTTACCTAAAGGGAGATTATATGCCCTCTCCGGTCCAGAAACCACGGCTATGGATAATTATATCCAGGAAAGCCTGAAAAAAGGCTTCATTAGGCCTTCGAAATCTCCTTTGAGTGCAGGATTCTTTTTTGTTGAGAAAAAAGATGGGTCGCTCAGACCATGTATTGATTTTCGGGCTCTGAATAAAATTTCTGTTAAAAACACCTACCCTTTGCCTTTGATTTCAGTACTTTTTGATCAGTTACGCTCTGCCGTTATCTTCTCAAAAATCGATCTTAGATGAGCTTACAATCTCATCCGAATAAGATCTGGGGATGAGTGGAAGACGGCTTTCAGCACACAGTCGGGTCATTATGAATACCTGGTGATTCCCTTTGGGCTGTCAAATGCTCCTGCGGTATTTCAAGACCTCATCAATGATGTTCTTCGTGACTTTCTTGGAAAGTTCGTTGTCGTTTATTTAGACGACATTTTGATTTATTCTGAGTCTATGGAACAACATATTACCCATGTGCGTCTGGTTCTTCAAAAACTACGGGAGAATCATTTATACGCAAAACTAGAGAAATGTGATTTTCACATCACGGAAGTGTCCTTCTTGGGGTATATTATTTCTCCCCAGGGATTTTTCATGGAACCGAAAAAACTCCAGGCCATCCTTAATTGGGCGCAACCCACAAATTTAAAAGCAATTCAGCGCTTTTTAGGGTTTGCAAACTATTATAGGCGGTTCATTCATACCTTTTCTGATTTGGTCGCTCCTATAGTAGCATTGACTAAAAAAGGAGCGGACCCTTCCAATTGGTCACCTGCAGCCGAGTCTGCCTTTCGGGCCTTAAAGCAGGCCTTTGTCTCGGCTCCTGTTCTCAGGCACCCTAACCCGGAGCTCCCCTTTATAGTCGAGGTAGATGCCTCAGAGGTTGGAGTGGGGGCTATCCTATATCAGGAAGATCCGGAGTCTCAGGAATTACACCCTTGTGCCTTCATGTCCAGGAAATTCTCCTCCGCAGAATCCAACTATGACGTTGGTAATCGAGAATTGCTGGCAGTTAAATGGGCTTTCGAGGAGTGGAGGCATTGGCTGGAGGGAGCTAGGCATACTATTACAGTGTTTACTGACCATAAGAACCTGCATTATATTGAGTCAGCTAAACGGCTTAATGGTCGGCAGGCACGTTGGGCATTGTTTTGTTTTTTTTAACATTTCTTTTCTTTATTGAAGCATTTCACAGAGAAAAGTAACAACATTCACATGAGCGTTGTGAGTTATGACACAGAAGAAATACAGTGCATATGACACAAAACATGCTGTACAATGTGGGGAATATGTCAAGATTCAATATCAGAGTCATGGCCAAGTGTGACAAACACAATATTATAGTTCGACAACCAATGGTCATAAGACCACCTATACCGCCTGGAGAGATGGGATCATGCGACGACCGCGAGCTCTACACTATCGCAGGTGACGGGAGGATCTCTAAGAAAAATCCTGGTTTCATACCAAAGCGTGTTGCGAAAACAATGAGTAATGGCCTCTTTAGTAGGAGTGGGCAACGTCTCTATAAAACTTTCCCATGTTGCAAAAAATTATTTGGTGCGTGACTCTTTTTGGAGCGAGGCCTCTAACCAATCCATGTGACATATAAAAAATAGTTTGTCTTTAAATATCTCTAAAGTCGGGACAGAACATTGTATCCACATTTGCAAAACTGCCTTTCTGGCGGCTGATGAAATTGCTAAAAGTAGTTTTTTTACGGACTTGGTTGTTCTAGTACCAGGGGGGAGCAGGCCAAAAATCGCCCACTCTGGTGTGAAGGGGACATAATTCACTAAATGAAAACCGTCTCAGAAGTGGGCAAGCCCATAAACAGTGATAAAGGTCTGCCGTGTGATGTCCACATTTGGGGCAAGAAGGATCATCCAAGAGGCCTATCAAAAATCCCCTATGAGGAGAAATATATGACCTATGAAATATATTGAGATACATCTCTGTGTATTTGGCCGCTGGGAACATAGTGGTGGAAATATGTAACATGTGTAATAGCTTATCGGCATCTAGGTGCGGAAAATAGTCTAACCATTGGGTTATTCCTGTTTTAAATGTAGAATGTTCTATTATGGTATGGAGATGTTTATAATAGAAAGAGATAGCACCCTTGGATTTCACTGGTTTCAATAGCAAACGATCCAGATGATTATCCCAATCGCCCATCGGCAATAATCTAGAGACCTTACTAGCGTAATGCTGGGCTTGAAGGAAAGCAAAATTCTGGGGGCCAATGCATGTATATTTAGATATGGCCTCTGTGTAAGATAGTGATCTATGAGAGTCAAAATTAATCAGCTGTCCTACATTGCAGAGCCCTTGTGAATCCCATTCAGTAAAAGGATAGGTAGCCTCACCACTTTGGAAACTGGGATTTCGTAAGAAAGGCAAGTGGATAGACAGGTGTTTGTGTAATTTATATTTATGTCTCAAGGATAGCCAAACTTTTCTCGTGGTCATTAAAAGGGGATTAATAATCAAGTCTGCAGAAATCTCAGCATCAGTTAGATGTAAAAAAGCTATCAAGGATATATGAGGAATAAAATTTTGTTCAAGAAATGAGTCAGTATAAATTTGAGCACCAGATAGCCAGTCCCTAATGTAGCGGATATGGGAAGCATAGCTATACGTCAAAATATCCGGAAAGTTAATTCCCCCATTGGATTTAGGCTGACACAATTTAAATAGACCAATTCTCGCTCTCTTATTATCCCAAATGAATTTCCTAAAAGTCGATGTTATCTGTAATAGGTCTTGTTTAGAAAGAAGGAGGGGGAGAACTTGCAACGGGAAAAGGAGTTTTGGAAAGTATATCATTTTAAGGATATTTGCTCTGCCTAAAAAGGAAAGTTGTAAGCGATCCATATCTCCAAGATCCTTTAAAATTTTAGAAAGCGTTGTCTTGATATTAATATCATAGAGATTTACGATATTTTTAGGGAGAATAACGCCCAAGTATGGGAGTCTCTGTTTCGCCCAACTCAGGGGCAATTGTGCCGCCCATAGTGGCCTATAGAATCCTTGTTTCAAATAAAGCGCACTAGATTTCTCAAAATTAATAAAAAAACCAGAAAGAGATCCCACCCTATCCAGCAAATCCAATAGTGGAGTAAGAGAATGTTTAGGATTGGATATATATATTAAGACATCATCCGCGAATGCAGTAAGTTTCACCTCAGCTGTGCCAATAGATATACCTTTCAAAACAGGCCAGGAATCAATTATACGAAGTAGGGGGTCAAGGGATAAATTAAAAAGTAGGGGAGATAAAGGGCAGCCCTGACGAGTGCTTCTGGACATAATAATAGGATCACTCCTTGTGCCATTAATTAAAAGAGAAGTCATAGGAGAGCTGTAAAAGATCTTTATTAGATTGACAAAATTAGGGCCGAAATTTCGAGTCAACAATATTTTAAATAGAAAGGGCCAGGATACCGTATCAAAAGCTTTTTGAGCGTCAAGGCTCAATAGCACGTTTGGAACAGCAGGATTATTGTTGGCTGCAACTATAGCTGCAAGAGCCGTACGGATACCCTTAACTAATTGCCTACCTCGGGTGAAACCTAATTGGTGTGACGTACAGAGAGAAGAAGAAAATGATTGTAATCTAGTAGACATAATTTTGGACAGAATTTTAAAGTCTACATTTAGTAAGGTAATGGGACGATATGAACTTAGCAATGTAGGGTCGCGGTCCGGTTTCGGAATTAGGGTAGTGAAAGCAGTGTTGAAAGAAGGATAAGATGGGCATTTTTTGTGTATGGTGCAATAGAGTTCTAATAGAGTCGGTACGATGTCTGTGGACAAGATTTTAAAATATTCTCCCGAGAAGCCATCAGGCCCGGGGCTATACAGGTATGTAGGGAAGAAATTGCCGACCGTATTTCTTCTTCCGTGATTTCAGAGTCTAAAAGATCTATTTGGTCAGGTTCCAAGCTTGGCAAGTTGGCCTCCCTAATTATATCTTCTAACAATTCAGAGTTCGACGGCCTGGCAGAGTATAAATTGCAATAGTATTCATGGAAAGCTTATGATATGTCCGACGTTTTTGTTAGACAAGAGGAGGTCCCAGGCTCCGTAATAGAGACAATATGATTTCTCCGTTTGTATCCCTTAGTTAATGAGGCCAGTAAACGTCCCGTCCTAGCACCCCATCTATAATACTTGTTTTTTGTAAAATCTAGACGTGCCTGCGCTTGAGAAAATAGGAAATTTTCCAATACAGATTTGGCTTGAGTATATATAGCGAATTTTGTCTCCGAGGGATCCGCAACATAGTCTGCAAACGTGGTCTGTAGCGTTTGAGAGAGGGAATTGTATTGGTCTTTCTGAACTTTATTGCGACCGGACACATACGAAATGATACAGCCTCGCATCACAGACTTCGATGCTTCCCAGAAAAGGACCGGGTTATCCCAGTGGGCAATGTTATTATCGACATAGTCTAACCAATTACGCCTCAAGCAATCCCGGAATTGTTCAGACTGAAATAAATATGCAGGGAATTTCCAATTGCGATGAGCTTGGCCCAGGTTCGGCAATCGAAATGAGAATTCAATAGGCGCATGATCCGAAACCAGTATTTCAGCAATATTAGCTGATTTCACAGCAGTTATCAAATTATCCGCTACTAAAAAGTAGTCTATACGGGAAACAGTGTGGTGGACCCCCGCATGAAAAGTATATGTCTTGTCAGACGGATTGAAGAGTCTCCAAACATCAGTCAGGTGGAGTCCCAACATAAATTGCACAAGTGCAGACCAAATGGGAGAATAACGATTGGACGGAGCCGGAGTCTTGTCTATGGCCGGATCATGCACCGTATTGAAGTCCCCCCCAACTATTAGTGTGAAGGTCTCCCTTTGTTGTAACAGGAGGGCGATCCGTTTCAGAAATTCCGATACCTGGGCATTAGGAGCGTATATGTTTAAAAGTGTATATGTGGCATCTCCTATCTTAACATCTATCAATAAGTATCGACCATTAGGGTCTAGCACTATGTTCAAAATTGTGTATGAAAGGTGTCGCGCTAAAAGGATAGCCACGCCTCTAGACTTATTTGCATATGGGGCTGAAAAGCAATCACTTAACCAACCGGCTCGAAGGGACGAGCCATCCCCCTCCCTCCAGTGGGTTTCCTGCAAAAATATGATATCTGGGTGAAACCTCTTAAGGTGGGATAGGACTCTTTGACGCTTAATGGGGGAGTTGAGTCCCCCGACATTCCATGAGAGACATTTAATCGAATCGTTAGGAGGTGTATATGGTAAACTAAGAGTATTACTTGTCGTCATCCAATCCCAGTGTTAGCATTTCTAAGTTCGTTGTAGATTCCTACGAATGTTTTGCAGGTCCCCCTATCCCAGCAAGTAGGGGGTAACCCATAGAATACCATCTCGGCCACATGACCCCATCTCTCCATTCCCACAGCACCGACACTTAGCTCAAAAAATAGAAAAATCAACATTCTGGATGTTGCACAATCAACAAAACATGGGAAATAATGCTTCAATAACATTTTCTGTATTTTCTCAAACCAAAAATTAACTTGGCGGATCCCAGCGGTGACACTGTGATCGACCAAAACAATCATCAAAAAACAGACAGTAAATATGAAAAAGAAAACTAATTTCCAAAGTGCTAACATGAACATCCCTTTCTTTGGGGGCCACAGTAGCAGCAAAATGCGGCTCCCAGTCGCTAAAGGGGTAATAGAACAGAAATAGAATAATAGCACATTTTATAACACGGACATTTAGCGATTGGGAGACCTCAGGGAAGGAGATACTGGTGAACTCAGGGGAGTGGAAGAGGGCAAAAAGTGTTTACGAGCTTCTTCTGGATTGTCAAATAATAAAGTATGACCATTATCAGTGACCCTCAACTTAGCAGGATATAGAAGGGCAAAACGTTTCTGTGATTCCACTAGGAATTTGCAAACTGACGAGAAAGCCCTACGTTTTTGAGTAACTATTACTGAAAAATCCTGAAAAATCAGAATACGGTTATCGTCAATGACTAGTTTACCCAGTTTCTTATATGCTTTCAATATTATTTCCTTGGTCCTGTAGTCAAAGTAGCCGGCCACCACCGGTCTAGGGTGGGGATTGGGACCGTCCCTCTCAACCCCAACCCTATGGACTCTTTCCACCTGGGGAAACTCTATCTCCTCAGAAATGCGAGGAGCATTAACTAATTGGGAAGTCAGGTATTCTCTCAATACGGTGGGCTTGACATGCTCCGGGATACCAATAAACCGGAGGTTATTCCTCCTATTCTCGAGATCATCTAATTTTTCTTGGAGTTCCCGAATCATGCCAATGGACGAGTCAGCCGAGGACTCAGCATTCTGTACCGTATCCTCTAAATCACTAACTCTCTGCTCTACCTCCGATAATCGGGAAGAGTTGGAGGCAACCTCCCGTATGGTAGATTGGAGCGATTCCTTAAATTCGTCTAGTTTCTTATCAATATGGGGCATAAGCACCGAGAGAATTTCTTTAGCAGTTTGAGACACTGGGGCAGGCGTGTCCAGTTGGGGTGTAGGGTCCAAATTACCAGCCATAGTTGCCTTAGGATGCGAATGGCCAGGAGAAGAACCACCAGTTTTTTGTGACTTTCTCCTAACCATGCTGTCTGAAACGGTCCTATTTAGAAACCTCTCCATCAATTATAAAACACCGAAGAGGACAGGTCCAGAGGGCTCAGATATGGTTCACCAGTAAATATAAGAATCAGATGAATTGCATCTGAAATCGTAAAGTATAATACCCCAAAGGGAAATGTAAAACCTAACATCATAATAGTCAAATAACAAATACACCTACCAAGGAGTGTGATAGGGAACTGCCAGACGGCATAGCGGTACTCCCGCCAGAGACACAAAGAAGAGGGAAAGAGGAAAAAGCAAAAAAAAAAAAAAAAAAAAAAATATATATATATATATATATATATATATATATACACACACACATATATAAATAAAAATAAATAAATCAATCCACTAGTGAAGTTGCGGATTATAAACTCGGGGGCAGTAGGCTCAAAGGTGGTGAGTAGTAAATAAATGGAAAGGGAAAAAAAAAAAATTAAAATAAAATAAAAAAAAATTAAAATAAAGAAAATACCACACACAGAGAGACGGTCGTGTCTCAATAGCAAAAATATTTGGACAAAATCAGAGTATAAATTAATAATATTGTATCAGCAAGGTAGATAATATGAACAATAATAGTAGTCGGCCACAAGGTGGCAGTGTCTACCAAGCCAGTGAGCACAATTACAGACACAGCCCTTGTAAAATCAATGTGAAGAAAAGGGGAGAGTATGTAATAGCATTTGAGTGAAAACGAGAAGGAGAATAGGGAAGCAAGGGCAGCATCAGAGAAGTGAGGAAATGAGAGGAATGGTAAAATAAAAGTAAGAGGAGTGTTTAATAAGTAAAATGAATAAGAAAAGGCAGTGAGAGAAAACAAAAGACGGTAATGATACCAGGCAAGCTCCTGTATGCAGCAGTTCAGTAATGTCCAGGGACCTCAGCAAGGACCAGGGGCTGCCACAGCAGAAGCAGAAGGCACCAGCAGCACCCCTCCGGATCAAGATGGTCAGCTGTCCACACTCGGAACCACCAGGATCCCCAGCAGGACACAGGAGAAGCAGCAGTTGTTATATAATACAGCTCCAACAGAGTATCAGGCTTCCAAGCCGCGGCAGCGGGCCCTCAAAGGCAGGAGGCGGGCATCAGCGGGCATACAGCAAGGGTAGGACCGTCTGCAGCACTCGTCCCTGGCAGCGGGTACCTTTCCGAGCAGGGGTCGCACCCTTGAGGGAGGCAGGGTCACCACGGAGAATATCCAGACGATAGGCGGCAGTTCAGGGGGGTCAGCTCAATGCAGGGGAATCAGTTCGACGCGGGCGTCTATTCCCCAGTCAGACCAAGCCAGGGGAAACGCAGGAGGCTCCCATCAGGAAGCGACCATCAAGGAGGTGGACATCTGGAAGGCATGTAGACGAGGCAGCAGGACCATCAGTAGCGGAGGCCCCCGGGCAAGCAGCAGTCAGTCACTCCGGAAAACGTCTGGGCAGGTAACATACAGTTAGGGTGATGCAGCCCCGAACACCCCACTCCCTCGCTCCCGCCTCTGCCAAGCCGTCACGGGGACTCAGTAAGCAGTGAGACACAGCCGCCGCTCACAGCATCCACATCCGCAGCCCGATCGCAGCCCAGGTACCCGGAGGGCAGCTCCGGAATGTCGCGTCCGCAGACACACAGGCGGTGCTCCGTATATAGACCACAAGAATATGGTGTGCCAGGGGAGTAGGGCAGCAGCCCCCGCTCGGACCCGGACACGACAGGCTGTCCAGTATTGTTCGTAGGGGAGCACAAGCGGGCGGGTTAGGGAGCGCGGACACTCACCACGCGGCGGCCCATGCACGGGCCCGACTCCGGGGAACAGGGCTCTCACCCAGATCACCACTCCGAAACAGATATCAGCGGGTACCTCTATATGTGGGGGAGACAGTCCCGTGTATATAAACCAGAGGGGCAGCTGGAGATTAGGTAGATGGCGATGGATAGAGCCAGTATGAGCAGAGCTCAATTAAAATGTGGCCATCTTGGATGCGCCACCCACCGGAAATCCTCTGTAGCTTTATAAATAATCCGGGCATTGTTTTTTTACTCGTTTCAGGTTTATTATCACTTTCAGGCCCGGTTCCAAAAATACTAAAGCTGATGCCCTGTCACGTTGTTTTCTTCCGGTTCACAATAACCATCCTGCTACTACCCCCATAGTTCCATCATCTGTCATCCGGGCAGGCCTCACACAGGATTTATTTACTCAGTTAGTCCAGCTTCAACAGCAGGCTCCTAAACCGACTCCTGCTGATCGTCTCTTTGTCCCTGAATTTCTGAGAGGCACTGTTTTAGCTGAGTTTCATGACAACAAAATCTCTGGTCATCCAGGTATCACTAAGACCTTGGAGTTAGTGTCTCGCTCGGTGTGGTGGCCTAGTCTTTCTAAAGATGTAAGGGAATTTGTCCATTCCTGTCAGGTTTGTGCACGGCATAAGGTTCCTCGTTCATTGCCGATCGGGCAACTCGTACCTTTAGCCGTTCCTCTCAGGCCATGGTCACATATATCCATGGATTTCGTGGTGGACCTTCCTCTTTCAGCCGGATTTCGAGTCATTTGGGTGGTAGTAGATCATTTTAGTAAGATGGCTCATTTCATTGCTCTTCCCCGATTACCCTCTGCTCCAGGGTTGGCAGTCTTGTTTCTCTGTCATGTGTTCAGGCTCCATGGGTTGCCCAGGGATATTGTCTCTGATCGGGGTCCGCAATTCATTGCTCGTTTCTGGAAACGTTTTTGTGCCTCATTAAATATGAAACTTTCTTTAACATCTGGGTACCATCCACAATCTAACGGACAAACCGAACGAGTTAACCAGTCATTAAAACAGTATTTACGGTTGTATTCGGCCAAATTCCAGAATGATTGGTCTGAATTTCTTCCGTTAGCCGAATTTGCTTATAATAACTCTTGTCATTCTTCCACCAAGGAGTCCCCATTTTTTTCAGTCTTTGGCTTTCATCCTAGAGCCAACTCTTTTTTTCCTCATTCTCCAGTCTCCTCGTTGACCTTAACCTCCCATCTCAGAACAATTTGGAGAAAGGTGCACCTTGCCTTGAGAAAAGCTGCCTTCCGAGAAAAGAAATTTTCTGATAGGCTCCGACGTCCTTGCACTTTTAAGGTGGGAGATAAGGTATGGTTGTCTACTCGCAACATCAAGCTCCGACAACCTTCGGCTAGACTGGGACCCAAATTTATTGGACCATTCCTTATCATTAAGAAGGTCAACCCAGTTGCTTTTCGGCTACGCTTGCCGAGATCTCTCAAAATTGGCAATACTTTTAACTGTTCTCTTTTGAAACAGTATTTTTCTTCCAGGAGATTTCCTCGGAGGACTTCCCAGGGTAGATCTCCGGTGGATGTTCAGGGGCAACAAGAGTTCTTGGTGGAGAAGGTTTTAGATTCTAAGCTTTCTCGGGGTCGGCTCTATTTTTTGGTCCACTGGAAAGGTTATGGCCCTGAAGAAAGATCTTGGGTGTTGGATAAAGATTTACATGCTCCCAAGCTGAAGAGGATTTTCTTTCAGGAGTTTCCTCAGAAACCTGGCTCTAGGGGTTCTTTAACCCCTCCTCAAGGGGGGGTACTGTTAGGCGCGGCGGTCTTCGGCCGTGCCCTGACTGAGCAGCGGTCACGGCTGCCGCGCCTCTCTCCTTCCCTGTCCCCCGCACGGCGCCTAGCAACGCCAGGACGCCGTGCGCACGATAGCCGCCGGGTCCCTGGCAACGCAGGACGCCGTGCGTGCAGGGCCGCCGGGTGCATAGCAACGGGGACGCCACAGGTGGACCGCGTTCCCCGTTGCTAAGAATAGTTAATTAGGTTGCTCGTGCAGCAGGGCAGCTGCACGGCAACTAGTAATTAGGGTCTGG
This sequence comes from Pseudophryne corroboree, assembly GCF_028390025.1. Classification (NCBI taxonomy): domain Eukaryota; kingdom Metazoa; phylum Chordata; class Amphibia; order Anura; family Myobatrachidae; genus Pseudophryne; species Pseudophryne corroboree. The sequence continues at coordinate 438,550,688 of NC_086450.1, forward strand.
GGGCTGGTCCTGCTGGCCCTCCTGTTATTGGCCAGCAGGGCCTTTTTATGTGAGCCAGCACACTGCAGCCCCGCCGGTGATAGCTTCTTGTATGCTGTTCCTGCCTTGCAGAACTCTGTTCCTGTCAGCTGTGTTTGGTGGATCTTGCTCCCTGCCCTTTGGTACTTTGGAGGTCCGAAGCCGGTCCTGGGAATCCTTCTAGTCCTTGCGAACCTGTTTGTCATCTGGGGTTCTCGCCCGGTTTCGTGAGTAGCGGCTTCTGCCGCGTGTTGCGGCCTATGCCGCTTAGTGTTTACTTTACTGTGAATTGGTGCATTTGCGGAGGTTTCCGCTTTCACTGTCCTCCCCGGAACTCGGCGGTGCCGTGTAGGGGAGTGGACAGTGGTTTCTTTGTAGTTCTTTTCCTTTGGCGGCGTGCCGCACATACGTTTAGTTTTTAGGTAGTTTATAGCCCCTAGCGTGGTTGTTTCAGTTAGAGGTCCCCTTGTTATTACCCTGTCTCACTTCACGCCTTGTCTCTCTTTAAGACCTGAGGGGGCATCGGAGTTGGGCAGACCTAATCCACCCTTCAAACGCGGCTGCCATGGGCCCAAGAAACCATAGTCGTTCAGGCGTGAATTGATAACACGGGTAAGACAACGGAGGTAGGGTGCTAGGGGCTATTTCCTTCCCATTTCCCAATCCCAGCATTCCGTCTTAGTGCTCAGGACTCACTACATAAGATCTCCCCTGTCCTGAGCATCAGGATCGTAACAACACGCTTTACAAAGGGGTGAGAAGAAAGTCGGTAAATACAGTTTGGATGGTTATGCCGTGATTAACGGTGTACCCACCGCTTTTAAATTCCAAGGTTGTTTTTATCAAGTCTGTGGTGCATGTTACAACGCGGATGATGAAAACAAACTGACTAAAATTACATATGGTCAACTGTACCACAAGACGCAGGTGAAGTTGCACTACCTTAAACGATGAGGCTTTCAGATACGTGAAATCTGGGGTTGTGAATGGAAGTTTATGCTAGAGTCTGATGAGGGTCTACAGGCTTTTATGAAGGGTAAAGAATTACACGAACCCTTGGAACCACATGGTGCTCTTTACAGCAGATGCAAGAATGCCATAAAGCTGTATCACAAAACAGATTGTGATGAAAAAATTCACTATTTTGACTTTACCAGCCTGTACCCTTTTGTCAACAAAACTAAAACGTATCCTATACAACACCCGCACATCATTTATAAGGATTTTGTTGATGTCACAAAGTATTTTTGTTTTGCCAGGGTTAAAGTTTACCTGCCTCGTGGGCTTTTTTTTTCAGTTCTGCTGGTTAAAATGGGAGTTAATTTTTCCATTATGTCGCACATGTGCTGAGTTTGGACAGACTGAACCGTGCGGTCATGATTCAGAAAATTGGAAACTCATCAGTACTTGGGGGTCATTCCGACCTGATCGCTCACTGCAGTTTGTCGCAGCGCAGCGATCAGGTCAGATCTGCCCTGTTCTGGGTGTCCTCCCCGCATGTCAGGAAAGATGATCGTAGCTGTGCTAAATTTAGCACAGCTACAATCAACTCAGAATGACCCCCTTGGTGTACTATGGAACTAAATTTGGCTGTAGAAATGGGTTGCAGAGTATGTAAAATCTATGAGGTGTGGCATTTTGATGAGAGATTTGATGATTTGTTTTTAGGTTGCATTAAAACGCACCACAGGGATAAACAAGAGGCATCTGGTTATCCTGATTGGTGTACAGACTCTGTGAAACTAGTATATAGATGCCTATCAAAAAAAATGAAGGTGTGTCTTTACAGCCTAATCACATAGAAATCAACTCGCCAAAAGACAAATTTGTTACAAGGACCTGTATCTATGTATGTATTTTGAGGACTAATGTTGGTCCTTCAGATTGAACTATACACAATCTCAGGAGAAAGTTAATGAAAATTTAGAAACAAGTGGTGATGCTGCTGTTGATGTCACATACCGCACATCATATGAAATGATTGATACTCTACAACACTGGGTATTCCCTGTGAGTCTCCTCCTCAGGTACTGACCCAGCCCAACACTGTTTCGCTTCCAAGACCAACATTAGTCCTCAAAATACATACATAGATACAGGTCCTTGTAACACATTTGTGCAGTCTCCTGACAAACAGTATGAACCTTGTACTGTCTTGTCAATAAGTTTGACCCTGACAGACTTACTACTCAATTGACCATATAGTGGTTTCATTAATACAGATTGTCTGTACTGGTCGGGTTGAAATGGGTGTACGACTTTGAAGTGTCTGCATCCTTTCTTATCTCATTCCCTGAGGCAGGACCAGAACATTTTTATATATATTTCCCTCAATTCAACCCAATGTGCACAGAACTTACTTTGGATCATATTTTCTATAATGGGCAATTACACTGATTTTAAAGAATATCGCAATAAAGTTATGTTTCATCAGCATTACTTATGACTAACTTGATAATTACTATAAGTTATTTCAATTAAATAGGAGTGCGCCCACACAAGAGCCTTCTTTCTTCTCCCCTTTTTGACATATGTTTTTCCTGGCTCTGGGCGCACCACCAAACTGGACACAGATTTGAGAATTTATATATAAAATCGTCCAATTTTGTTTTTTTTCATATTAAATGTGAATCCTTGTATGACCAGTGCCGGGTCGCTCCATTGTTGTTCCAGTGTAGCAACATGCCTAATACGTGTCTAATGACTGACCCAGACAAACTTTTTGAATACGCGTTTTTACCGTACTATGAGGTGTCTGCTTTGGACTTTATTGACAATGATACAGTTATGGTAAATTGGAGGTATGCCAAAGACCATTATACCAGGGGTGCAATTTCTAATGTAAATATCGCTATTTTTACAATGGCTTATGCTCGTGTTGAGTTGTACAAACTATGTTATTTTGTGAAAACGCTGTTGCAGCACGTGGCTACACATATGATTCATGTACCTGATAATGTTGTTTGGTTTTAAACCTGTTGGCAACCTATATATGACCAACTTTTGTGTGATTTCCCCGGTATGCATTTTATAGAGGGTTTACCCGAATCTTTTAGCGATGACCAACTTTTCCCCCCTGATAAGATTAATTTAACAGTGATTGATGATCTGATGGATGCTGCTAGTAATAATTCTGAGGTTGAGAAAGCTTTCACAAAGTATGTACATTATCGTAATCTATGTATCTTGTACCTTGTCCAAAACATATTTCTCCAGCTGGGTCCACAGGTTATCCACAGGATAACAATGGGATGTGATGGAGCGATAGCAGATTGGCACCAAACGATCACAAGCTTTCAGTCCTCCCAGGATGAAACGGGTCCGTCTATATATCCCCGCCCACTGGCTCATTCAAGTCAGTTTTTTGTTTGGTGCAGCAGGAGCCGGATCATGGTCAGAGGTCTTCTGTTTCTTGGCAGGCCTAAGCTTTCTTATTTTATTTTTATAGTCTTACTATGGTTTTTGAGTGATCTTTCCTAACACCGTCATATACGCATATTGAAAAGAGTCGTTCCAGCAGCTCTCTGCCGGGTCGCAACAATGCTTACCCATGGTACAGTGCTGTCTTGGTGCGCGTCTGTGTCAGACATACTAGCAGGTTCAGAAGACGAAACCATGCTGTGGCCAGAGCACGGGGAGAAGGTAAGGCATTGGTTCCACTTAGAAGGGGAATACGGACAGAGCCGCACTGTATTGGGAGGAGACTACCAAACAGTAGCTGGCGCGCTGCGACCACGGGTGCTCCAGCGATAGGCCTTAGGGATCATAAGGCACCAGGAATAGCATGAGTCTGTGATCCCTAGGGTTTATGTCAGTGGTGGGGAGTCAGATGCTCTCCTGGTCGCCCCTCCCTTCAGTTCATGACCAGTTTCCGTCGGTCTCCTGCCATGAACTGTTGCCTCACTTCCATCTCAGACACTACCATGAGGGGTCTCAGTCACAGCATAGGCTGCTGCATCTGTGCTCACTAAATGCTACCGCGAGGAGACCCGGTCGCAGTACAGGCATCTGTATGACCGGTGCGTCTGTATACACAGTGTGTCTGTGTTCACTTACAGTTCCCGGAGCGACAGTGTACACTAGTAGCATCTGGATCCACTTAGCACTCGCTAATGTATTGATCGATCTTGGAAGCGAGGTGAATCTCCCTGTATCCCACTCTAGTGAGTACGGGTTATACAGCACTAAATTTCTATCTACTTTTGTTAGTATGAATAGTTAAGTTTAGTGCCTATTTCATATGAGTCTGTGTACATTACTGTGGTTTTCTTCGCATTGCGTCTGAATATGTTAAGATCTGTATAGAACAGAATTCAGTAATATATACTCCTACATACTTTAAAATGTGTTTGTAGTTGATATTATGCTCATATGGCTAATATATAACATATGACTGACTGCTAGTGTGATTGCTGACTTTAATATATGTTTGTCAGTTGATCTTCTGATCCTCAATGCAGGTGCATGTGTAGGGTCAGATTGATATCACTTTGGAGAGATAAAGTGGTTACAGTCACAAATTGTGTAGTACACTGTGAAAGTGCTGATTTATCATGTCTAAAAGTGGCAATAGTGACGAGGGTACACTTACAGTAACACCAACACTCATATCATGTTGTTCTGCAAAAACTGTATTATCCTCTATGATCTGGTACAGGATGGTTTATGTGTAAAATGGTTTGCTGATCTACATCAGGTATAGATAGACCCATTGGGGTGATGTTTTCACAGACCTTGTCCAGTTTGGCTGAAAAGTTAATTCTTACAGCTTCAATACCAGGAATAGGGTTCACTATTAACCCATACATGCAGCTCCCTACCTACGATATATCCCCAACAGCTTTTCCAATAAGACAAGCTGATGATCTGAATGTAAATAAATCATCGACTTCACAGGCTACACATGATGATCATCAGATGATGAAAGCTCTATATACTCTACATCAGCATACAAAGAACAGGTAAAAGGTATCAGCTTAATGAATAAGCTGAATAAATGAGAGCAGAAAAGGCTAGTCTGTCACCCAGCAGAGCCTGGGTTAAAAATAAGGCACCTGTGTTTAGACATCCCAAAACAATAATAGGGCCTCCTCAGGAGGCAGAATTCATGGAAAAGGTTTGGGCTACACCCAATATAATAGAATTAACGGTAAATGGTATTCCAATATCCCTTTCCAGCTGGGGACTGTTTAAAATAAGGAAGTGCCTTCCATAATAGATATGCATGTCATTTGATAGTGCTAAAATCTATATGGCCTCTGCCATCAACATCAAAAGAGGAATGGTTTTCAAGAAAACCATAATGTCTCTGTCTGAGGCAGTCATAAGGTCAGCCATGACTTCAGCTTGCATGGAAAAAAGCAAAATATCTGCCTGGGCTTGTATCAGGCAGAAATAGATATGGGCAATGCTTTATGGAGGCATCACCCTTCACAATAGCTGCTCGCAGAACAGTTTGCTTACATACATGGAAAGCTGATTCAGAATCAAAGTAGGTTCTGGGAACTTAACTTTGGCTCAAATTTTCTGTTGAGTATAGAATTAACAGATATTCGGGAGTCAGAAGCAGACTCCAAGAATGTCAAGTTTCCTTCCACATATAGCCCCGGTTAGGGGTCTGATTTTTGGCTTTGTCGGTAGTAAAGGAAAAGCAAAAGGATTGTAACAGCGACCAGAGGGCCAGCTTCCAAACAAGAGGAAAAGCAATCAGCATGATGGTGCAGGTCTCCTTCTCGGGGATCCCAGGGTAGCGGGCCGACTTCTTCAGTTTACACAGATGGGTGAAAGAAGCGGTATCTCTATTTTATGCTTTCTTTTTAAGAAGCATCCTCCTCGAAGGTTCTTCTGTTCCAGCCCGTCTCGGGTAGAGGCAAAGGCAAGGGATTTGCATGGGTTTGAGTCAAAGGATCCTTCGCTCCATTCTCAATCTCAAAAGTCTAAACAGATAAGTTTGGATACCACGGTTCACATGGAGACATTGCGCTCCATAGTTTTGGTGGGGAGCCAGTAGATTACATAGTATTCCTGGATAAATCAGGAATCTTACCTTCAGGCTCCTATAGCACTGTCCATCAGTGTTATCTCAAGGTTTACCATCCTTCAGCAACATTTGGTGGTTCATAAATTGGCAAAGTTATCTCTGGTTCTGTCACAATGGATGACTCACGGTGGGTCTGTACTGAATTCAAGTCTGCAGAGAATGTGCACAATTCCACTCAAGTCCTCTACAGCATCTGTTTCTATCTACAGCTGCATCACACTGGATATGCCCAATCTCATCTGATGTTGGAAGTTAAGCAGTGTTGTGCCTGGTTAAATTCTCTGATACAAGACCACCTGTGAATACCAGGTGGTGTAGGTGGGCCAGATGGACAATAAACAAACAAGTACGTGGTACTGTCAGAAAAGGTAAGAAAGTCAGTAGGCTGGTGGCTACAGACATTTCATCTTGACCAGGGGACACCCTTTTGGAAAACAGGTTGGGAGATCCTGACAACAAATGCCAATCTTCGGTGTTGGGGGGGGGGGGGAGGGGCATTGTCCAGAAGATTATGATTCGGGGGATTATGGACCACAGAAGAAAGTTGCCTGCTAATAAACCTGTTAGAGCTTTGGGCCATATACTTGGTCCTGATTCAGGCACGGGACACTCCTAAAGGAAAACCAGTCCAGATCCGCAGGGACAAGGCTACGGCAATAGTGTACCTCAACCTTCAGAGAGGAACACGCAGCTAAATAGCAAGGTAGGAGGTAAGTCCCATACTAAAGTGTGCAGAACTCCATCTTCCAGCCTTGTCCGCAGTGTTCATTCCGGGAGTCCTAAACTGGAGAGCAGATTTTCTCAAGTCGACACGCCATTCAGGTAAGCGAATGGGCTTTGCACCCAAAAGTCGTTTCATACTCGGGTAGACAAGTGGGGTTGGCCAGAGATAGATCTCATGGAGTCCCATCTGAACAACAAAGAGCCCATAATCGGGTCAGGAACAAAGGATCAGGGAGTGATATTTGTGGACGTCTTTTCAATGGGAATTTTATTTCACTTATATGTTTTCTCAAATCATCCTGCTACCCAGGATAGTGAGGTAAATACAACAAAGGTGCTGGGATTCTAATAGCTCCGGCTTGGCCCAGAAGGCGTTAGTACACAGATCCGCAGAAAATGTTGAATGCCATTTCTGCTTCCTCTGCACCCAGAACTACTAGTGCAGGATCTTTGTTATCACAGATATCTGGATCGACTGTCTTGAGGGCGTGGCTCTTGAAATCTATATCCTGAAGTCAAGAGGATTCTCACAGGTAAATCAAACAATGCTCAGAGCAAGGAAAACTTCCTTGGTTCATATTTATCACCAAGTATAGCAGGCCTATATTCATTGGTGCAATGGAAGAGGTATGGACCCGAAATTTTTCAGAGTTTCCAGGGTTCTAGCATTCCTTCAGGCAGGAATGGATAAAGGTTTAAGGGTGGCTACCTTGAGAATGCAAGTGTCAGCACTGACTGTATGGTTCCAAAAGGAAATTGGCAAATTACAGGATGTGCGCATTTTTTCCAGGGAATGCTGTGCATTTAACCTTCTTTTGTTCCTCCTACAGTGCCTTGGGACTTAAGTCTAGTCCTCAAAGCCCTTCAAGTTGCTCCATTTGAACCACTAAATAAAGTGGATCTTAAATGGTTGACAGCTAAAGTTCTCTTTCTACTGAATATGCCATCAGCTAGAAGAGTGTCAGATTTAGGAGCACTGTCATGTTAATCTCCTTGTCTGATGTTTTATCCAGATAAAGTAGTTCTCAGAACTAGGTCTGGGTATCTTCCTAAGGTGGGGTCTAGATTCCACCTTAATGAAAAAATTGTACTCTCATTTCTCTATCGTCCTAGTGGATGCTGGGGTTCCTGAAAGGACCATGGGGAATAGCGGCTCCGCAGGAGACAGGGCACAAAAAGTAAAGCTTTAGGATCAGGTGGTGTGCACTGGCTCCTCCCCCTATGACCCTCCTCCAAGCCTCAGTTAGATTTTTGTGCCCGGCCGAGAAGGGTGCAATCTAGGTGGCTCTCCTAAAGAGCTGCTTAGAAAAGTTTAGCTTAGGTTTTTTATTTTACAGTGAGTCCTGCTGGCAACAGGATCACTGCAACGAGGGACTTAGGGGAGAAGAAGTGAACTCACCTGCGTGCAGGATGGATTGGCTTCTTTGGCTACTGGACATTAGCTCCAGAGGGACGATCACAGGTACAGCCTGGATGGTCACCGGAGCCTCGCCGCCGGCCCCCTTGCAGATGCTGAAACAAGAAGAAGGTCCAGAATCGGCGGCATGAAGACTCCTCAGTCTTCTTAAGGTAGCGCACAGCACTGCAGCTGTGCGCCATTTCCTCTCAGCACACTTCACACGGCAGTCACTGAGGGTGCAGGGCGCTGGGAGGGGGGCGCCCTGGGAGGCAATGAAAACCTATATTTTGGCTAAAAATACCTCACATATAGCCTCCGGGGGCTATATGGAGATATTTAACCCCTGCCAGAATCCGTTAAGAGCGGGAGACGAGGCCGCCGAAAAAGGGGCGGGGCCTATCTCCTCAGCACACAGCGCCATTTTCCCTCACAGAAAGGCTGGAGGGAAGGCTCCCAGGCTCTCCCCTGCACTGCACTACAGAAACAGGGTTAAAACAGAGAGGGGGGGCACTAATTTGGCGTTAGAAATATATAAAAAAGATGCTATAAGGGAAAACACTTATATAAGGTTGTCCCTATATAATTATAGCGTTTTTGGTGTGTGCTGGCAAACTCTCCCTCTGTCTCTCCAAAGGGCTAGTAGGTCCTGTCCTCTATCAGAGCATTCCCTGTGTGTGTGCTGTGTGTCGGTACGTGTGTGTCGACATGTATGAGGACGATGTTGGTGAGGAGGCGGAGCAATTGCCTGTAATGGTGATGTCACTCTCTAGGGAGTCGACACCGGAATGGATGGCTTATTTAGGGAATTACGTGATAATGTCAACACGCGGCAAGGTCGGTTGACGACATGAGACGGCCGACAAAACCAGACGTCTCAAAAACACCGTCAGGGGTTTTAAAACGCCCGTTTACCTTAGTCGGTCGACACAGACACAGACAGGGACACTGAATCCAGTGTCGACGGTGAATAAACAAACGTATTCCTTATTAGGGCCACACGTTAAGGGCAATGAAGGAGGTGTTACATATTTCTGATACTACAAGTACCACAAAAGAGGGTATTATGTGGGATGTGAAAAAACTACCGTAGTTTTTCCTGAATCAGATAAATTAAATGAAGTGTGTGATGATGCGTGGGTTCCCCCCGATAGAAAATATGGGCGGTATACCCTTTCCCGCCAGAAGTTAGGGCGCGTTGGGAAACACCCCTTAGGGTGGATAAGGCGCTCACACGCTTATCAGAACAAGTGGCGGTACCGTCTATAGATAGGGCCGTCCTCAAGGAGCCAGCTGACAGGAGGCTGGAAAATATCATAAAAAGTATATACACACATACTGGTGTTATACTGCGACCAGCGATCGCCTCAGCCTGGATGTGCAGAGCTGGGGTGGCTTGGTCGGATTCCCTGACTAAAAATATTGATACCCTTGACAGGGACAGTATTTTATTGACTATAGAGCATTTAAAGGATGCATTTCTATATATGCGAGATGCACAGAGGGATATTTGCACTCTGGCATCAAGAGTAAGTGCGATGTCCATATCTGCCAGAAGATGTTTATGGACACGACAGTGGTCAGGTGATGCAGATTCCAAACGGCACAAAGGTGTATTGCCGTATAAAGGAAGAGGAGTTATTTGGGGTCGGTCCATCGGACCTGGTGGCCACGGCAACTGCTGGAAAATCCACCGTTTTTTACCCTAAGTCACATCTCTGCAGAAAAAGACACCGTCTTTTCAGTTTCAGTCCTTTCGTCCCTATAAGAGTCATATCTGCCCAGGGATAGAGGAAAGGGAAGAAGACTGCAGCAGGCAGCCCATTCCCAGGAACAGAAGCGTTCCACCGCTTCTGACAAGCTCTCAGCATGACGCTGAGACCGTACAGGACCCCTGGATCCTACAAGTAGTATCCCAGGGGTACAGATTGGAATGTCGAGACGTTTCCCCTGCGCAGGCTCCTGAAGTCTGCTTTACCAAGGTCTCCCTCCGACAAGGAGGCAGTATGGGAAACAATTCACGAGCTGTATTCCCAGCAGGTGATAATTAAATTACCCCTCCTACAACAAGAAAAGGGGTATTATTCCACACTATATTGTGGTACTGAAGCCAGAAGGCTAGGTGAGACCTATTCTAAATCTAAAAAAATTTGAACACTTACAAAGGTTCAAATCAAGATGGAGTCACTCAGAGCAGTGATAACGAACCGGGAAGAAGGGGACTATATGGTGTCCCGAGACATCAGGGATGCTTACCTCCATGTCCCAAATTTGCCCTTATCACTAAGGGTACCTCAGGTTCGTGGTACAGAACTGTCACTATCAGTTTCAGACGCTGCCGTTTGGATTGTCCACGGCACCCCGGGTCTTTACCAAGGTAATGGCCGAAATGATGGTTCTTCTTCGAAGAAAAGGCGTCTTAATTATCCCTTACTTGGACGATCTCCTGATAAGGGCAAAGTCCAGGGAACAGTTGGAGGTCGGAGTAGCACTATCTCGGATACTGTTACAACAGCAGGGGTGGATTCTAAATATTCCAAAATCGCAGCTGATCCCGACAACAAGTCTCCTGTGCTTAGGGATGATTCTGGACACAGTCCAGAAAAAGGTGTTTCTCCCGGAAGAGAAAGCCAGGGAGTTATCCGAGCTAGTCAGGAACCTCCTAAAATCAGTGCATCATTGCACAAGGGCCATGGTAAAAAAATGGTGACTTCCTTCGAAGCAATTCCAGTCGGCAGATTTCATGCAAGAACTTTTCAGTGGGATCTGCTGGACAAATGGTCCGGATCGCATCTTCAGATGCATCAGCGGATAACCCTATATCCAAGGACAAGGGTGTCTCTCCTGTGGTGGTTACAGAGTGCTCATCTTCTAGAGGGCCGCAGATTCGGCATTCAGTTTTGGATGTTGGTGACCACGGAGGCCAGCCCGAGAGGCTGGGGAGCAGTCACACAAGGAAAAAATTTCCAGGGAGTGTGATCAAGTCTGGAGACTTTTCTCCACATAAATATAGCTAAGGGTAAATTTATAATGCTCTAAGCTTAGCAAGACCTCTGCTTCAAGGTCAGCCGGTATTGATCCAGTGGGATAAAACATCACGGCAGTCGCCCACGTAAATAGACAGGGCGGCACAAGAAGCAGGAGGGCAGTGGCAAAAACTGCAAGGACTTTTCGCTGGGCGGAAAATCATGTGATAGCACTGTCAGCAGTGTTTCATTCCGGGAATGGAAACTGGGAAGCAGACTTCCTCAGTAGGCACGACCTCCACCCGGCAGAGTGGGAACTTCATGGGGAAGTTTTCCACATGATTATAAACCGTTGGGAATTACCAAAGGTGGACATGATGGCGTCCCGTCTGAACAAAAAACGGGACAGGTATTGCGCCAGGTTAAGAGACCCTCAGGCAATAGCTGTGGACGTTCTGGTAACACCGTGGGTGTACCAGTCGGTGTATGTGTTCCATCCTCTGCTTTTCATACCTAAGGTACTGAGAATTATAAGACGTAGAGGAGTAAGAACTATACTCATGGCTCCGGATTGGCCAAGAAGGACTTGGTACCCGGAACTTCAAGAGATGCTCACAGAGGACTTATGGCCTCTGCCGCTAAGAAGGGACTTGTTTCAGCAAGTACCATGTCTGTTCCAAGACTTACCGCAGCTGCGTTTGACGGCATGGCGGTGGAACGTCGGATCCTAAGGGAAAAGGCATTCAGGAAGAGGTCATTCCTACCCTGGTCAAAGCCAGAAAGGAGGTGACCGCATAACATTATCACCACATGTGGCGAAAATATGTTGCGTGGTGTGAGGCCAGGAAGGCCCCACGAAGAAATTTCAACTCGGTCGATTCCTGCATTTCCTGCAAACAGGAGTGTCTATGGGCCTCAAATTGGGGTCCATTAAGGTTCAAATTTCGGCCCTGTCGATTTTTCTTCCAGAAAGAATTGGCTTCAGTTCCTGAAGTCCAGAAGTTTGTCAAGGGAGTATTGCATATACAACCCCCTTTTGTGCCTCCAGTGGCACTGTGGGATCTCAACGTAGTTCTGGGATTCCTCAAAACACATTGGTTTAAAACCAGTCAAATCTGTGGATTTGAAGCATCTCACATGAAAAGTGAACATGCTCTTGGACCTGGCCTGGACCAGGCGAGTGTCAAATTGGTGGTTTTTTTCTCAAAAAAGCCCATATCTGTTTGTCCATTCGGACAGGGCAGAGCTGCGGACTCGTCCCCAGTTCTCTCCCTAAGGTGGTGTCAGTGTTGCACCTGAACCAGCTTATTGTGGTGTCTTGCGCCTACTAGGGACTTGGAGGACTCCAAGTTGCTAGATGTGGTCAGGGCCCTGAAAATATAAGTTCCAGGACGGCTGGAGTCAGGAAAACTGACTTGCTGTTATCCTGTATGCACCCAACAAACTGGGTGCTCTTGCTTCTAAGCAGACTTTTGCTAGTTGGATGTGTAATACAATTCAGCTTGCACATTCTGTGGCAGGCCTGCCACAGCCAAAATATGTAAATGCCCATTCCACAAGGAAGGTGGGCTCATCTTGGGCGGCTGCCCGAGGGGTCTCGGCTTTACAACTTTGCCGAGCGGCTATTTAGTCAGGGGCAAACACGTTTGTAAAATCCTACAAATTTGATATCCTGGCTAAGGAGGACCTGGAGTTCTCTCATTCGGTGCTGCAGAGTCATCCGCACTCTCCCGCCCGTTTGGGAGCTTTGGTATAATCCCCATGGTCCTTTCAGGAACCCCAGCATCCACTAGGACGATAGAGAAAATAAGAATTTACTTACCGATAATTCTATTTCTCGTAGTCCGTAGTGGATGCTGGGCGCCCATCCCAAGTGCGGATTATCTGCAATACTTGTACATAGTTACAAAAATCGGGTTATTATTGTTGTGAGCCATCTTTCAGAGGCTCCGCTGTTATCATACTGTTAACTGGGTTCAGATCACAGGTTGTACAGTGTGATTGGTGTGGCTGATATGAGTCTTACCCGGGATTCATAAATCCTTCCTTATTGTGTACGCTCGTCCGGGCACAGTATCCTAACTGAGGCTTGGAGGAGGGTCATAGGGGGAGGAGCCAGTGCACACCACCTGATCCTAAAGCTTTACTTTTTGTGCCCTGTCTCCTGCGGAGCCGCTATTCCCCATGGTCCTTTCAGGAACCCCAGCATCCACTACGGACTCCGAGAAATAGAATTATCGGTAAGTAAATTCTTATTTTTTATCAGGTATCGGGATTTCCTGCAGGAGATGCGTCGCTGGATATAGTCCGGGCATTAAGGATATACGTGGATCGTACCAGTGCCATCAGAAAAACAGATTCTCTCTTCATTCTCTACGGATTTCACAGGAGAGGATGGCCTGCTACTAAACAGACGCTGGCAAGATGGCTTCGAATTACGATTTCAGAAGGATATTCTCGAACTGATCTCCCTGTTCCAGATAATGTCTCTGTTCACTCTACTCGTAAGGTAGGTTCTTCATGAGCAGCACAACATGGTGCTTCAGCAGAACAGATATGTAAGGCAGCCACATGGTCTCCCATTAACACACTTAATAGATATTATGCCTTGGATACTTTTGCCTCTCATGACGCTGAATTCGGGTGAAGGGTTATCCTGTCCAATCAGGAGCATCCCCACCACTAAAAATTGCTTTGGGAAATCCCATTGTTATCCTGTGGATAACCTGTGGACCCAGCCGGAGAAATATACGTTATGGTAAGAATTTACCGTTGATAACGGTATTTCTCCTATGTCCACAGGTTCCACAGGGATCCCACCCTGATGCACCTGATTTGAGGATCTTTCTACTCACTAACCTCTTCCTTCTTGTACGGAAGGGTGTGCATGTGTGTTCTTCTCGCCTGATTAGGGCTCTACATGATGCTCCTGCCTAAATGCTTTGAAATCCAACTGATTTGCCTGAGCCAGTGGGTGGGGATATATGGACGAGCCTGTTGCATCCTGGGAGGACTGAAAGCTTGTGATCGTTTGGTGCCAATCCGCTATCGTTCCATCATATCCCATTGTTATCCTGTGAAACCTGTGGACATAGGAGAAATACCGTTATCAACGGTAAGTTCTTACCATAACATATATTTTGTCAAGGTAAAAAGAGCAGGACTATACATTTATACACAAAATATATGGCCCTGTTCAAAAATCCCATGGATATAATGCAGGTGGGCATTCTGGCTAGACAAATGTACCCATCAAAATATCGCTTTTTTCACGAAGCCTATGAATCCGCAATGGAGGTCCCTTATGGGTATTTACTGGTTGAATTAAGAAACAACGCTCTTGATGATTATCGTTTATGAAGCGGCTTATTCCCACCTGAGACACCGGTCGCTTTTGTCATTAAGAAGCACGGTTCTATAAAGCTATAACTGTACAACCTTTAGTCATTCATTGTCATTCTAACAACGGTGAACATGTCGGTCCAGATAAGGTGTAATTGGGCACTTTTAAAAACGTTAATTAAAGCCAACCCTTCCCAAAGAAATGCTATTTTATCCAATGCTTCAAACTATTTAGTCACGGCTATTTGTGAGATAGCACTCAACACGCTTAAAGGTAAAATACCATTGTCTGAACAACAGTTAAACTACCTTAAAAAGAAGCGAGAGCTTATAAAATCATTTTGTAATAAGAAATGTGCCATTGGAAAAAAGAAGAGGTTGGTGAAACAATCGGGCGGTTTTATCGGATCACTGCTTGGTTTTGCTATTCCGTTAATTACATGCCTATTGTCTAATCGCTGATGAAGTACGCTGAGAAAATGTATCTGGTGCCTCAGCATCAGATAGACCATTTACATAACAAGCCAAACAGCGACGACATACGTAAAACAGCCACGCACGGTCTAGATGTAGAGATCTTGAAAATACTACAGAATAACTATTTTTCAGAATATGAAAAGGCAAAGCGATATACAGCATTGTTGCAGAGGTATCTGGTGTTGAGTAAAAAGGCTGATAGTAAAATGTCAACTTTAGCACTTTTATCCCCCTTTGCAAAACCTGTTGATGAATCAAATAACACGGCCCAACCTGTGAAATACTATCAAGTAAAATGACATGCTCTAAACACATTACAGACTGGAACACTAAAGGGGAGTTTCTGTATAAAGGCAGCACTGTACCAGGTTCCAACATGTTAGATTTAATAAGAAGCATCAGGCAAAACCACGGCACGTCGAGTCGTAATACACCGAATGGTTGGCCTGAATTTAAGCGGACTATGTCTGAATTAAATATTCCCTCAACCGTCATTGGTAATGCAGTGAATAGAATGTACCTAAGTCACTTAAAAACTGAGAAGATGGACGACTCTGACGGTAGTGTAACATCGCTCATGTCGCTACAAACCATTAACAAAAGTCGAATAAATGTTTTAAGTTCCCCCGGGATTATCAACACCGCACGGCTACTTACTACCTAGGAAAAGATCCGTAAATCTATTTCAGGAACCACAGTAGCTGAAACTATAGCATATAACTAATTTATACTATTTTTATACACTGTATTTTGTGTGGGTATTTTGCACCACAATGTTTAACTTGTATTGTGTCAATAATATTTTATGTAATGTTTTAAATGTGAAGCTTTACCATGTTATTCAACGCCTATATTTCTGTAACTATAATTTGCAGATACCAATAAAATATACTTATGATTTATAAAACAAAGTTTTGTTCTTTGTTTCTAATTGACGTACACGGAAGAAACCACAATCACGCGATATAAAGTTTAATAAACAACGTTGTTTATTAGAAAAGCATAATAGATATGACGCGTTGTACATAAAATGCTTCAATCACAATGTTGATTACAGGGTACACAAACAATGCAGCATTGTACATAAAATGCTTCACTCACAACGTTGGCTACAAGTTACACAAGCCTGTATATATCTATCTGCATAATGACTCAAACAATGACTTCTTGGGCGATGTCTTACAACATTTTAAACAAAACTATTATTATGTTTTGTATCAACACTAAAATGGGCCAGTACATCTGCATATTTAATTTTTACACATGAAAAATATAAAGTATAGGCAATATTGACCGCAAGCGGTGCTGTTAAAATTCTGCAACTGTTTATTTTGGTGAGAAATACTTTTTGAATTCAAGTTTAAAAATTGTATTATAGCCTTTGGGAATAGCGTGATGTCAGGGGCTAGCCGTAAGACTCAGAAAAGTAACATTCACGCTGTTTGTTAAAGTAAATGGTCAACCAGTGCTCCCCCAGCTGTCTGCTGCTATCAGGGCCAGTGTAAGACTTCGTGGCACCCTAGGCAAAACTTCTTTCTACTGCCCCTACCCTCCCCCCCCTCCCCCAAACCACCACCACCAGCACACACTTTTCAGAGCCTAGATAGATAGATAGAAAACAATGGTGGTATGGGATGCTATACCCGATTTCCAAAAAAATAGAGAATAATGTAAACAAGTCCCAGGGTTACGTGATTGTCCACACAAGTATTGTCAGTGTACACTTCCCTTTTGAAGGGTGGTGGCTTATCTCTGAAAGGCCGTTGTTCCACCGGCCTCCACATTTATCTGTAATAGAAGTGAGATCAGCACCTCCTAGTGTAATATTAAATGAAAATAAACTCACATCACCAGCTCAAAGCACCCTCAAACTGGGGGTAATCCATTTCAGGTGGACATAGCCACTGTTCTTAACACAGGTTTTATACCAAGGTGATGTTATCCAGGAGTAGATGGATCAGTCTGGATGTTTTTGTTCAGAGATAGAACCCTCAACTTTGAATCCCTCAAAATAGTATCTCATATAATAGGGAAGAGAGGGAGTAGGTACAACGGTGTAGTAACATTTAACACAATTTAATGACAATAAAAAGTTGAGGGGTCTATCTCTGAACAAAAGCAGTTGCTATGTCCACCTGAAATGGTACACCCCCACTTGGAGGGTGCTTTTAACTGGTGATGGGAGTTTATTTTCTTTCGATATTACAGTAGGAGGCGTTGTTCTCACTTCTATAAATATATATATATATATATATATATACACACAGATATATATATATATATATATATATATACAGTATATATTTATATATAATGTGTGTATGTATATATATATATATATATATATATACACACACACTCACACACACACACACACACACACACACACACACACACACACACACACACATCACATGTATATGTATGTATAGAGTTGGGTGTGTATATATATATATATATATATATATAGGAGCTGTGGGGGAGAGAGAGAGAACTGGGGGGGGGGTGGCTCATGCAGCACTCACCCTTGAGAAAGCAGATGTGGGGACCCGCGGCAAGATGGAGGCAGAATACCACTACAGGCTCCGCAGCACTTCCAGATGGACCTCAGAGTGATGGAGCAGGTCCTCGGTGCTCAGGGGCCAGGGGAGCAGCGCATGTCTCCCAGGGTATGTGCAGCAGGTTCCTGGGTCTGTGGGAATGGCCGGGGAGACCCGGCTGACGTGGCAGCAGGCAGGGCCGCGGGGGTCCAGTTATAACAGCGGCGGTGCCTGCGGTGCATCCACGCACCGCGTGAAGGGATGCAGACACCTGGGCCAGCGGCTGGTGAAATAGATGTAGCTCCGGCAAAGGGAGCTGGGCCACATTGGTGACGAGCGGCACTGCGGTGGGATTAGGACCACAGCTTCTACTGCAAGTGACAGCAGAGGTGGCTGTCACTTGGTTAGGACCTATTGATCCCTGGAGCTGCAGGGGGGTTAATTGGAAGACGAAGGTGCGGTAGAAGCCCACCATCGTGATGCTGCTGGAGCTCACGGATCACACATGTGCTCAGTACAGCAGCAAGGCTACACCCCGCCAGTCCCTGATCTAAAAGAAGACATTATTCTTTTTTTTCTCTGGCAGCCTCAGCGGACCGCCCCCTCAGGTCCCGCCGCCCATAGGCAGCTGCCTAAAGCTGCCTAATGGAAGCGCCGGCCCTGGCTGCTATGCGCATTGATTACAAACGCGCAGGAGTATTGCGACAGTTTACCGGTCGGTAACATATCGCACGGAAAGGTACCTTTAAAAATTAGTTGCGTCATTGGGTCTGCGTACAGTATGTAGTTTATCTGTAATGTGTTCATCTTGCTGTTGTACAATGCTGTTTGTTAAAATATGCGATAAATATGTTAAAATATGCAATAAATATAAAAATTATTTATTTCATTTATAGATAATCATACAGCACATCACGCCTTTGATTAATTTTGATGATATTATCAAATAATGCGTATATTATCACATTGACTGTCCGGTCTAATTCTTCAGCAAAGCGAAATTCGGCACGTAGATTCCCCATTCTGATTAGCGAGAGGTGCTCAGTGCATTCCTGTTCAGGTGAAAGATCAAAAGCAAATAGCGTGTAACCGTCGAGGTACTCTTCACGGTCAATTAGTATACCTGAATCTGATTACTGCTTATTTGTGATCTGTATGAGTGACATGTACTCGCGAACCGCATTACTGTGTTCAAAGTCGGGTTGAAACAGCTTGTCTGGATGCGGGGATCCATCTAGGTAAAGGCATGCAAAGTTTACATTTTTATGTTCAAAACGTAGAGGGTTCCTGTCATTGGCTCCTGAAAATGCTTTTTTGTCTACAAATGCAGCTATAACTGTTTTTGGTACTTAACATAAAAACAGATTTTCTAAATGAAACACTCCCATTGGTATGCTGTATATTTTCATACCAACATGATTAATTGCATATTTTGCGTTGCTGTTTAACAAAGCCTGAGCGTGTCCAATCCGGACGGCTGGTGAGACCTGGACTCTTTTCACAAATAGGGACGCTGCGACTATCTGAATTTTAAAGGAGTCCACCTCCACCGACATTAAGCAGAATGAGTCTATTTTTCTGGTGAGTTTTATCTTCAAATCAACAGCGTTTAAGATTAGCTTATGTTGATGAAAAAGGTCGCAGTGTAGTGGTCCTAGTAATTCCACCATTCGACTTTGTGCCGTTGCGCTTGCACTTTTTATAAATCCGGTGTTTAGACCATCCAGCGTCCTGGTCTTGTGTTCTCCAGCCACATCTTTGGAAAATAATCCTGTTGTTTGTTTTGTGGATAATGCATCTGATCTATAATTCAGTATGGTCACTATATAGTCCCTATAAGTGTAAAGATTGTTGGATTGTGATATGAGTCTATTGCCTAAACAAACATCCACCTGGTTGAATAAAGTTGCTATGGGTTAATTAATAAGGGCGGCCCGTGCCCCTTGCGGTATTGGGTTGTTATCGGACCGTACAATCTTACAAGTTAATTACAGCAGCGTATTATTCAGATCATATTAGTGCTCAACGCTGGCCACTATATAGAATTCAAGCGGCGCTGTCTCAGATAACACCACTAAAGTTTGAACTTTGACATATAGACTTTTCTCTACACTAGTTTGTGTCGGGGGCACGTCAAAAAGATCAAGCTCAGATTTTGCTCATTCCATGGATCTGTTGTGTATGAAAGACATGCTTAAAAATATCACCAACTTTCCGCTTCGGATTCCTTTTTTTATTTAAGTTGCGCCTGTCCCAGTTTTTGTTTAAAAGGGACATGCACCAAGGCGGAAATTGCGTCAAACACTTCCGTTTTCTTTTAGCCACCCCTTTCCGCGTATAAATTAATCCAGAACCATCTTGCTATGCTTGGTTCGCTTCATGTAATTTATTCACAACAGTATTGTAGCTTGTCTGATGACATCTTTTGTGATATTGCATGCAGCGTTCTTCACGTGGGGTTTTGCTAGCTCCAGGCCTCTTCAGAAAAGCGGCACAGCTTTTCTGAACAGACTTCGAAATATACCACCTAGACCGCAACCGTACCTGTATGCACTGCCGTGAAAGCTGGTTAATCCATTACTGGCTTGAGCTTTATAATATTGCGCATAGAGAACATGATCGCCATCATTTTTAATGATGACCATGGTCTGTAATTAAAATTCAGTTTTGCAGCATCTGAAGTGTAGTTTCACGTTTGCTTTCCCAAACTTAAATGTGGCTGCGCTGTTAGAGGAAAGAACAGTACCATTCACTATGTGTGTAAATTTTAAAAACAATCAAAGGATACCTTTGAAAAAGCTGCAAGGTCTATGCAGCGAAACGCGTCAGGCATTTACCCTTGGAACAGGACAACCTTGAACCGGACCCGAACCAGCCCATATTACGCACCAGATATCCAGTAGAGTCCTAGAGAGGCACCATCCTATCTCCGCAACGCATGAGGTACCCACCATTTATGGGATTCTGTACCAACCCTCTAGCGGCATATGGAATTATAATTTGGACTCTCTACAATACCATCTAAAAGGGACTCTCCACAGTGGAATTTAACTGGACATACCAACTATGGGCAAAATGTGGAACGGATCCTGAGAATACAAAACATCAGTCCTGAATCACCTCCAGGGGTAAACTCTATCCATCCTATATATTGGCTAAATCATTTCCTGCTTATAATTGACTTATTTTGCACAAAATACTGCTTTTTTAAAGAGTTAACATTGTTTTTTAATAAATTGTTTTTAAAATTTACACACATAGTGAATGGTACTGTTCTTTCCTCTAACAGCGCAGCCTCCTTTTCTTTCTTTTTGCTACCATATAGGGAGTGACTCCCCTAAAAAATTGTCTGCTGCTTAGCCAAGCACCTCGCCTTACAGCGCCCGAATACCCCAGGGTACTTTTTTCCCCATTTCTACCAAACTTAAATGTGATGTTCTTGTTCTGGTCTTTCTTTATCTCTATGGCTATCATGTCAAAATGTGTTTTGCACAGTGCTACAAAATCAGGTTTCTCGTATCGTATAGTGACCATCTCATTGTTACAAACCTTTATTTCAACAGTCCGCAGCAGCGGTACATAACTGTCACTGACCCTCTGGTGTTCGATAATGTCTGTGTGCACGAACAGATGGGTCAACGTTTATCTTGACCTTTAATAGGATTAACTGAGACTGGCCAGTCGGACTTAATCCCCTGCTGTAATGACTTAATCTCCTGCTGTATTGTTCTCTGTATTGTATTGCAGCTGAGAACAACAGATGAACGGTTTATGTTAATAAACCATGTTGTGCCTAGGCGCAGAAACTAGTCAAGATAACCGTGGACCCATCTGTACAACGTATATTGACCACTGTTGATGTGTGCGCATGGTTTTAAAATCTTAGTTTTAGCCTGCAAACCCAGTGTCCTTGTCAGTTTAGCACCGGCGATGATTTAATACAAAGGCTTACAATCGAATGATACCATTCATTCCAGGGGCTCGTGGCATAGTGTTAACCCGCCCTCCAGTTTATTCCATGTGTGCAGACATTGTATTTCTGTAAGAGCCCCTTACCATCAGTTTAGCCAACTTTGTCGTATAGTTTGAAATCTTATTTTGCGGAAATGTAGCGGCTGAGGCGTTACTCGGCAGTGTTATGTAGAACGATTTATCATCCATCGTCCTCTGTTTATATATCTTTTATCTCCAATGCCGTGACCCAACTGTTACATTTTGCAGGGTATCCCCACCACTTGATGAATGCATATTTACGACCTCTGACTGTCTTATTTTTAAAAATCTTTTCCACTTTGTAAACCCTGTTATAGTTTTTTTGGTATGGTTTGAAGCTCTTCGGAATAAAAACCGCCTGTAATAGTCTCATCGTAGAGATCCTCCAACGTGTAAAGTGGCTTAAGACCTTTTGTGTTCACACCTTTTATTACAAATATCTCCTAAGAAAAACTCTGTTCGTAGCCTTTCTGAAATATGACCTTATATTTGGAAATATAGATGTGGTCACTAACTCCTAAACAGGTGTTTTCTTACTTCTAAAGTAATCACCGTAGGTCATCTTGAAGACACTCGTTAGAGTCATTCTCATTTTTTGGAGCGCACTTAATCGTTCTATGGTAAGTGTTATTATAGCTGCGTATGAAGTCTTGTAAAATGTCTATATATCTGTAGGTATTCTTTGATGTGAAATAGCGGTACATTTGTGTTTTTAAAGTCCTATTGAAATTCTCAATAACCGCAGCTTTCACATCATTATTGGTTGTGAAATGATGTATACCATATTTTTCTAATACCATTTTTAGGATTTTGTTTAGAAACTCTTTACAATTATCAGTTTGCAGCTTCTTCGGCACAGCTCCCAGCTGGAATATTTTTTCAAAAGCATTAGCGACTGTTGCGGCGTTCTTAGCAGTCAGGCTGTCAGCCCAGGTCCTCTTATTGAATATATTGATGACGGTTATGATATATTGAATACCATTGTTGTATTTGACAGATCTATAAGTGAAACCAAATCGCATTGTCTCTGTTGATTTATACCCAATACACAAATCATGTTCCTTTTATAGTTTTTTCTTGCCGGTTTGTGCAACGTGTATGCGCCTTGTTCTTGTAACCACTTTCTTACGTTGGTTCTTTTAAATTTATTTTTAATTGATCCATACTATTTATCAATACCGCAAAAACGAACCGGTTTTAATACTGTGCAATATGCTTCTTTCATCCGCTTGTTTTGACCCGTGGCGTTGCGTGACATTCTGCGACTGGCGTTACGTGACATTCAAAGCAATTAACTTTTAATGCAGTTTGATATCAAGGTCTATAAACTTGATACCAGAATTTCTGTGACTGGCGTTATGTGACATTCAAAGCAATTAACTTTTAATGCAGTTTGATATCAAGCTCTATAAACTTGATATCAACTTTATATAAATTTGATATCAAGCTGTATAAACTTGCTATCAAAGGGGGCATGGCGACCCGTCAAAATCAATTAAGTTTGAAAAAAAGTTGTACTATATCTACTGACCCATCATTTTTACAATTTTTGTATTGTTTAAATGTGTGTGTTTAAAATAAATGTATTTTTTATGAAGTAGAAGTCTCCCAGCATTATCATATGTTTATTGTAGTGTATTAGAAGCAAAGTGCTTTATTATAAATAAACTTTTTTACTTTTGCCAGAGACACTAACCCAGTCTCAAAGCACATGCAGCTGTGAATTTAATAAAATCAGTATATAGCGCCAGAAAGTATTTTTCTTTTGTAATCCCAAAGATTGCCCACTCTTCTGTAAATTTTAGGAAATTTATTAGCTGTTCAGTAGCATAGTGTCTAACTTGAAGCGGACGTAGCATAGAACAAGTCCTAAAAGCAATGTATTCGATCCGCTTTCGGAGTGCGACATTTAAGACGTTCATCTGAATCAGTTGTACCCACCATATGTTGCCTATGTGGGGAGTAGTATGCCCTGTGGATAATGTTATAAAACATTTCATGATCTTGTGCAGAGGAAGGCCCGGCGCTACCCGCTCAGCAAAGGGATGCAGTGCAGGTAGGCGCCGGGCAGGAGAGGCAACTTCACTGCTCTGCATCCCAGCTGAAGCGCCGTCCTGTCCCCCCCTGCTGCTGCTGCTGCGCCTGCCCTGTCACACTGACAGGCAGCCGCAGCAGCACCGGCAGCATGAAGCCTTCTCCTCTCTCCCCTGTGACAGGGAGAGGAGTGTCAGTGATCATTCGGCCAAAAAGGGGCGGAGCTACACGGACCAAGGGGGCGGAGCTACACAGGATCATGCTATTGAAGATCTGGCCAGCACACCTGTTGTAAGTGGATGTAAAAAGAGTGAGAGAGAAAGTGTGTGTGTGTGTGTGTCTGGGTATGTGTATGTATGTGTGTGTTTGTATTTATGTATATACTGTATTTATGTATGTGTGTATCTGTATGCAGAGCCGTAATGTGTAAAAAGGGGACGCTGTCTGCCGTAATGTGTAATAAGGGGGATGCTGTCTGCCGTAATGTGTAATAAGGGGACGCTGTCTGCCGTAATGTGTAAGAAGGGGACGCTGTCTGCCGTAATGTGTAAATAAGGGACACTGTCCGCCGTAATGTGTAAAAAGGGGGACACTGTCTGCCGTAATGTGTAAAAAGGGGGACACTGTCTGCCGTAATGTGTAAGAAGGGGACGCTGTCTGCCGTAATGTGTAAATAAGGGACACTGTCCGCCGTAATGTGTAAAAAGGGGGACACTGTCTGCCGTAATGTGTAAAAAGGGGGACACTGTCTGCCGTAATGTGTAAGAAGGGGACGCTGTCTGCCGTAATGTGTAAGAAGGGGACGCTGTCTGCCGTAATGTGTAAAAAGGGGACGCTGTCTGCCGTAATGTGTAAAAAGGGAAATCTGTCCGCCGTAATGTGTAAAAGGGGCTCTACCTGGTGTAGTGGCGCTGCTGTGCGGCGTAGTTTGAATAATGGAGACTACTATAATATGTAATATGAATTGGTATTATTTTGTGGCCACACCCCTTCCCCATGAAGCCACGCCCCTAATTTTTTGACACGCGCCTGCGGCGCGCAGTGCCCCTGCGGCGCGCAGTGCCCCTGTTCTACATACAGGGTGGCCGCCAATGCCATCTTGTGCACACAGCGCTAAAATGTCTAGTTACGGCACTGCCTGTGTGTAGGGCCGTAATTAGCGCTGCACAGGGTGTGTATGGGCAGAGAGTTCACATCCATAGGCTTACACGGATCTCCTGCAGCTCAGGGGCCCAAGAGGCCATGGTAACCCTCCGGCCCTGCATGTAAAGTATGGGAGGGTGCAAATCTATATTTTGCAGGAGGGCGACGAACACCCTAGCACCGGCCCTGTGCAGAGGGTATTCATTTACAGGTATTTGTTAAACTTTTAAGCAATATATCAAAGGTAAGTGAAGGAAAACTGACATCCACTGTTGTACACCTGATTGCAATCTAGAATGATCCATAGGTGTATTAAGTATTCTATAATGTATAGACAGGGCTTTCTTTGTGACAGGGGGTGGACCTCAAGATTCCATATAGATTATTGTCTAAGTCCAATACAGACAAAAGGTCAATTCAATTAGCTGTGATATCATTGTGACAGGGGCCGCACTTTATGGCAGGCTAAATTTGCACAAAACTGTTCACCACCCTATAGTGGTCTGAGCAATTTTGTGTGAATTTGGCTGATTCGAGGCTGCAAAGGGTACAAGATCAGGTGCCGTTGCCGGCATTTAAACGCTGTTGCAGTGGCACTTCACTCCCTTTGTAGCTAATTGGATTGACCCTAAAGATTTAAGTACCGAACTGACATAATGCTGCATTTGAAAAAATGCCATTGGGTATTTACGAATAATCGGACAGGACTATTGTGCCAGTGCAAACATCATGGGTTTTCCATTTATCGGATTAACCAGATTTCATACATCTTTCAGACCCTCAAGATGAAATGCCGTGAACGGAAAGTCGGCCTCCCCTTGCTGGAACTCGCTGTTACCAATAAACATCAGATATAGTGACTTATGTGAACCCAAATCCTTAGAGTGTCTAAGAATGTGGCAAAAGTGATAAACTGTCCACAACAGTAGGTTATCTTTCAATTCCTGATCTTATTCAGCCTCCATCCCATGAAGCAATGTGATCAAGTTACCTTATTTTTAGAAATCGGGCTTCCAATTGTGTGTTAGCATATGTGTCTTTGTCATTTATACAATCCCTCAAGAATCTTAATAATGACACGTAATTGTAAAGTTGGATGTTCGGGAAGTTTATTCCTCCATTATATTTTGTTTGCTGCAGTTTCAGCATAGCTATGCGTGGCCTCTTTCCTTTCTAGATGAATCATCTAAATAACATCATCATTTATTTTTCATCCACTAGTGGTCACTGGAGTACTCTTGGGATATGGGTGGTGTGATAGCAGGGATAGACACATTTAGATATTTAAATGTGTAACCCTCCTCCTCCTCCATGTTCCCCAGATGCCTCAGTGTTTTTTGTGTCTTCACCAAGGAGGACACATTCCTGAAGTCTCCAAGACTATATTTTTTATTTTTACTTTTCATTTTTATTTTTTTTCCACAGTCCCTTCAAAGCTTACTAAGAAGCGTGGGTCTGGGACTGTGTGTGCTGCTATAGCAGCATAAGGCTTGTCAGCACTTATGAGAGAAGTTCCACCATAGACCTTATCAGTATTTGCTGACTCAGCCATGGTTGCATGAGCAGGACGGAGCTTACAGAGAAGCCCCGTCATTGCCTCCAGATCCCGGAGGTGCAGTGAGTAAGGAGCAGGAGGTCAGCGTAGGCTTCCACTTCTCCATGTGTATGTGTGTGTAATTATACTGTTGGGGGGGTTACACGTGCTGCACCGACACCCTCTCCCCACCACCGCTGCTGTGGAACTATAAGGCGCAGCTCCTGCTGCCATTCCGTGTGCATGTGAAAGGACTGAACTCTCCATTATACTGCAGCCTCAGGCTACACGTGGCCGTCAGCCCTGCTGTCGCCGCTCCAGGTCACTGGTGGTAGCATGCAGCTGGCATCTTCCACTGCCCGCTCCATTGGGGCCATTTTGATTGCAGAGGGTAGCAGGGCGGTCACTTCAGGCTGCTGCCCCACCGTGTGTGGGAAACTTATGTGAGTATAACAGGCGCCCAGCCACTAACAGCTCTATCTGCTGCCACTGGGCTCCGTCATTGCTCCCCAGCACTCAGTCGCTGCGCCCGCCCATTACTCTGCAGACAGCCACGGACAGCTTCCGCTGCTCCCGCTGGCTGCCATCACTGCTCCCCAGCTATCAAGCACTGTCCCGCTCCACTGACTGAGGCAACCGCGACGGTCAGCTCCCGCTGCCAACGCTCAGCGCGCTTACTGTGGGGTTGTGTGGGAGGTTTTTCTATAGGTGCAAAAGTAAACAAAAGAGGCCCCCGAGACAGTGAGCAGAGAGTCAGCTCATGCTGCCACCATAGGGCTATATTTATCCTTATCCTTCTTCCACTCTGCACTGGGTTAGAGCTGTGGGGGTTTATCTCTCTCTCTCTCTCTCTCTCTATATATATATATATATATATATATATATATATGAAGGCCCCAGTCCAGTTAAGTTTAATACTGAGGGCTATGTCTGTTTCTTAGTAATACCGTCTGAGCAGCCACAGCGCTCAGTCTTACTATGCATGGTGTCTAAAAGTCCATGTATAGATACAAGTAGTCATCTTCTCAGAGTTTTCCAAATTCACTCTGTGTTACAATCTGACGATTCAATACTAGTCCTGAATATCTCTAGAAACAGATGAGGTTTTATTAAATCCAGATTGACGCTTTCTGTGCAAGCGATTTCTGTTTTACTATCCTTTCCCTAAGTAACTGTGACATTTTGTCACCACTGGACTCTTTAGTTTAACAAAGTTAACTATTCCAGTCCCAGCTGTTACAACGCTACTATTCCAGTCCCAGCTGTAGTAACGCTATAAGAACGGTCGCAGCGTAAGCTGAGAGCCCTGCTAAACTCCTTTTATACTGCAGCAGTAGTGTTGTTTAGAATTGCTTTAGTTGGAGTTTGGGTTAACATGGCTGTAGTTGCGTAGGCACCGCAACTCAAGTTAGGCCTACAACAGGGTCATTCCTCGGACCACCTTTTACTTCTAAACAATCAATTTGCGAATTAACGGAGTATTTGGCTATGGTATATCTGGATATTGGGCAAGTAAGTCCTCGTTATTGTTGCTGCCAATGTAAGGCCAAAGCTGATTTGCAAATAGTGGCGTTGCCTTATGCTGGTGATATGTTATTAGTCCTTATTACAACAAATTAGGTTTCTCAGGCTACTGGGAAAAGTCTGTTTTCCTACCGTTGCACACATAAGTTCCTAAAAGTACATCCCATAGTCCAGCAATCAAAATTTTGACACCTCAGTCCTTTTGAGTTCGTATTCAAACAACAACCAACACAGTACACGTGGTAGAGAATGTGCTTTAATCACTAGCCATTGTCAACACACAAAGCCAGCTGACACACCAATGGCATGACGGCCTTCCAGCCTGTCTCTGCTCTTTGGTTGTACGAGTATTTCCTCAAATACATTTGACGTTGTTTCAAAAGCAGATAGGTGGCCCTGCAATTTCGAGTTCAAAGACTACACATTGCAGTTCAAATGGTTTTCCACCAATGCATTTTTTTAAGGGGACGTTTGCCTGTGTCAGCAGACAAGAAGGCAGTGTTGTAGACCGCTATTCAGTCTCTCGTAGACTCCGCAGTTTTAATTTATCCGGAACACAAGTACAGGGATTATATACCAATTTTTTTGTAGTACCAAAGCCAGATGACTCTTCATACCGATATTGAACCTAACAGGGCTCAATCAGTATGTCACTTATTACAGATTCAAGATGTCATCACTGTGGTCAGTGATTGTGGGTCTAAACCACAGGAATTCAGGTTTTCACTGAATCTCGAGGGCGTACTTACACATTACAATTTGGCCACCGCACAGGCGTATTTTCGGTTTGCGGTAAAACAAAACCATTATCACTCAGGTACTGTCATTTGGTCTCTCACCAGTGCCTCTGGTATTCACTAAAGCGATGTCTGTGAAAAGTGATGTCTGTGTTGATTTCTCAACTCAGATACATGAAAGTGATAATAGTTCTGTGCTTAGACAACCTACTGAAGACTTTGTAACAACACATACTCTTTCAGCATAACTTCCGGCCGCACATTGGGGGTCAATCCGAGTTGTTTGCTAATTTTGTCGTACGCACGAAGCATACGCACTACAGCGAACACATCGCACGAATGCAAACAAACGCCCACTATGCACTACTGCAAAGGACAATGCAACAATGCACAAAGTAGGTGTGTATTATGTATTGTCGCTGGATAGCGTTCCATTCGCATGAATGCCAAACGCATCGCGAACAACACACACTGTCGTACATGTGCAATACCTACGTATGCTTACACATGTTTTGTTAGCTTGCAAATATTCACACATCTTTGTGGTTTGTTTTTTTTAAACCCCCTAAACATCCCATTCATCCTTTTCTTGTCTCAATTAAGAAAGCAATTAAATAGCAAAAAGGGTGTGTTTAAACAATGTGCTAAACCGTGACAGTGGAATTTTAGAGACAAAAGTGTCCCCCACACTTAAACAAATAGAAATAAAAGCATATCAACAAATCCCTTTTCGCAGGTTGTTTGGAATCAAATAATTCGACATCCACAATAGGGTTTAACCTCAAAAAATATATGAAAACATCATAGCATATAACTGTATGATAAATCGAATATTAATAGATATTCACTCTTCCAACCACAACTCGTACCAGATAAAATGGTCTACACAGATAAATAGACAATATAGCAATATATCTCCTCAGGGTCTGACTAGAACTGCTGACGTTCTCGCCCTGTTCTTTCAATGACCTCCAAATAATGGGAAATAGCTCCAAATAGTGTAAAAAAGTTTTAATAAAATACATAACACATGAACAAGATGGGGCAAATTGGACTCTCACCGGCTCAATCGGTCTACTGAATAAGTAGACAAATAGCACATAGGAATGGAGAAAACCAGGCGTCCCCGGAACATGCAATCCACACGGTGCTTGTGTCATATGGTTCCTTTGTTTTTTTCATGTTCCCAAGTTATTAATTTTTCTAATTGTACTATGGTCCGCCTCCTTCGGACCCTCGCCCGCAGTATTCTGCGGACCTCCGTGTAGGCCGCATGCTTTTGCGAGTTTGGAATGTAGGGACCTGCGCATCCTACACGGCGGTCCATCACGGCAGTGTGCACCAGCAGCTCCCTTCGCGAAAAAGCAGCTGCTCGCATGGTGCCAATGGTGTTTTCCTTACATGGGCATATATTTATAGTGTGTGCTAACAGTTGATTGGTCCAAATGTGATGGTGTCATCTTTATTGATCAACTTTATTAATCTGTGTACAGTGTCATTTTTTTGACATTCTTTCATTTGTTCCCTTACGTTCGCATATGCGAATATTTGCAGCTTTCACAGCAAAAATTCACACATCTATACAGACACATTAAAGCTTTGTTTAAAATATTGTAATTTGTTATAATATATATATATATATATATATATATATATATATACACTGCTCAAAAAAATAAAGGGAACACTTAAACATCACAATGTAACTCCAAGTCAATCACACTTCTGTGAAATCAAACTGTTCACTTAGGAAGCAACACTGATTGACAACCAATTTCACATGCTGTTGTGCAAATGGAATAGACAAAAGGTGGAAATTATAGGCAATTAGCAAGACACCCCCATTAAATGAGTTGTTCTGAAGGTGGTGACCACAGAACACTTCTCAGCTCCTATGCTTTCTGGCTGATGTTTTGGTCACTTTTGAAAGCTGGCGGTGCTTTCACTGTAGTGGTAGCATGAGACGGAGTCTACAACCCACACAAGTGGCTCAGGTAGAGCAGCTCATCCAGGATGGCACATCAATGCGAGCTGTGGCAAGAAGGTTTGCTGTGTCTGTCAGCGTAGTGTCCAGAGCATGGAGGCACTACCAGGAGACAGGCCAGTACATCAGGAGACGTGGAGGAGGCCATAGGAGGGCAACAACCCAGCAGCAGGACTGCTACCTCCGCCTTTGTGCAAGGAGGAACAGGAGGAGCACTGCCAGAGCCCTGCAAAATTACCTCCAGCAAGCCACAAATGTGCATGTGTCTACTCAAATGATCAGAAACAGACTCCATAAGGGTGGTATGATGGCCCGACGTCCACAGGTGGGGGTTGTGCTTACAGCTCAACACCGTGCAGGATGTTTGGCATTTGCCAGAGAACACTAAGATTGGCAAATTCGCCAATTCGAGTCTTCGAGTCTGGAGACGCCAAGGAGAACGTTCTGCTGCCTGCAACATCCTCCAGCATGACTGGTTTGGCAGTGGGTCAGTAATGGTGTGGGGTGGCATTTCTTTGGGGGGCCGCACAGCCCTCCATGTGCTCGCCAGAGGTAGCCTGACTGCCATTAGGTACCGAGATGAGATCCTCAGACCTCTTGTGAGACCATATACTGGTGCGGTTGGCCCTGGGTTCCTCCCAATGCAAGACAATGCTAGACCTCATGTGGCTGGAGTGTGTCAGCAGTTCCTGCTAGACGAAGGCATTGATGCTATGGACTGGCCTGCCCGTTCCCCAGACCTGAATTCAATTGAGCACATCTGGGACATCATGTCTTGCTCCATCCACCAACGCCATGTTGCACCACAGACTGTCCAGGAGTTGGCGGATGCTTTAGTCCAGGTCTGGGAGGAGATCCCTCAGGAGACCATCTGCCACCTCATCAGGAGCATGCCCAGGCATTGTAGGGAAGTCATACAGGCACGTGGAGGCCACACACACTACTGAGCCTCATTTTGACTTGTTTTAAGGACATTACATCAAAGTTGGATCAGCCTGTAGTGTGTTTTTCCACTTTATTTTTGAGTGTGACTCCAAATCCAGACCTCCATGGGTTAATAAATTTGATTACCATTGATAATTTTTGTGTGATTTGTTGTCAGCACATTCAACTATGTAAAGAACAAATATTTTATAAGAATATTTCATTCATTCAGATCTAGGATGTGTTATTTTAGTATTCCCTTTATTTTTTTTGAGCAGTGTGTATATATATATATATATATATATATATATATATATATGTTCAATAGAAATAAAGTCTCTGCGCCTTCAGTGCTTTGGTGTGAAAACTTCCATCTGTGTATAACCAAAAAATATATATGCGTACCAGAAATATGATCAAGTTGTGCCTGTAGTGATATCTTTAATTGGTCATCTTCCCTTGTCCTCTTACTCCATGTATAAACGCCCTCAGCGAGGTGTTAAACCACAATTTACATAGGCAGAGAGGGAAGATGTGTCAGCAAGAATGCTCTTACTATTATAAAGTGACTTGTGACATATTTGTGCCAATATATAAAATATTTTTTATATAAAGTGCTCTGTGCCTATAGTGTTTCTATAAACCACTATATTTTATGTGATTTCTAATATGAATAATCAGAATCACACCCAAGTGGCTAAAAGAATAAAAAAATAATAAAATAATGAAAGGAAGGTAATAACTCACTCCTTTTAAGAATGCTGCTCCTATGAGGTGATCCTTGACAAATTCTAGTACCTCTATAAAGAAAGTTTTTTTCTCATGGAAAAAAACAAAAAGAAAAAAAGGAGCTAATAGTGTGATATAGTTTTTCACAATTTTTAATCACACACATACATAAAAAATGGAATCGTACAATTTAAAAATCAATAATAAGCTTATCTGTTGTACAGGTCGTTGGAGAGGTAGTGGAAGCTGGCCCAACGCGTTTCGTCCCTTTAACAGCTATTTTGGGACTTCCTCAGGGAAGTCCCAAAAAAGCTGTTAAAGGGACGAAACGCGTTGGGCCAGCTTCCACTACCTCTCCAACGACCTGTACAACAGATAAGCTTATTATTGATTTTTAAATTGTACGATTCCATTTTTTATGTATGTGTGTGATTAAAAATTGTGAAAAACTATATCACACTATTAGCTCCTTTTTTTCTTTTTGTTTTTTTTCCATGAGAAAAAAACTTTCTTTATAAAGGTACTAGAATTTGTCAAGGATCACCTCATAGGAGCAGCATCCTTAAAAGGAGTGAGTTATTACCTTCCTTTCATTATTTTATTAATTTTTTATTCTTTTAGCCACTTGGGTGTGATTCTGATTATTCATATTAGAAATCACATAAAATATAGTGGTTTATAGAAACACTATAGGCACAGAGCACTTTATATAAAAAATATTTTATATATTGGCACAAATATGTCACAAGTCACTTTATAATAGTAAGAGCATTCTTGCTGACACATCTTCCCTCTCTGCCTATGTAAATTGTGGTTTAACACCTCGCTGAGGGCGTTTATACATGGAGTAAGAGGACAAGGGAAGATGACCAATTAAAGATATCACTACAGGCACAACTTGATCATATTTCTGGTACGCATATATATTTTTTGGTTATACACAGATGGAAGTTTTCACACCAAAGCACTGAAGGCGCAGAGACTTTATTTCTATTGAACATTTGTATTTATGACTCAGCGAAATATGAGTCAATGAGAAAGTCTACACTGCAGCCCCTACACTTGGGAGTCCTGTTTGGAATTGACGTGAATGGTTATGCACGAATTTTGTTTTATGTATTTATTGTAAACGTTTAGGTATTAAGCGCTCATTATACACCCTTATTGTACATATATATATATACATATACATACATACCCATAGATAGAGAAAGAGCTAAAGGGGGTAATTCTGAGTTGATCGCAGCAGCAAGCTTGTTAGCAGTTGGGCAAAACCATGGCCCTCATTCCGAGTTGTTTGCTCGCTAGCTGCTTTTAGCAGCATTGCAAACGCTAGGCCGCCGCCCTCTGGGAGTGTATATTAGCTTAGCAGAATAGCGAACGAAAGATTAGCAGAACTGCTACTAAATATTTTCTTACAGTTTCTGAGTAGCTCCAGACCTACTCATAGATTGCGATCAGCTCGGTCCGTTTAGTTCCTGGTTTGCCGTCACAAACACCCTGCGTTCGGCCAGCCACTCCCCCGTTTCTCCAGACACTCCCACGTTTTCCCCTGACACGCCTACGTTTTTTAGCACACTCCCGGAAAACGCTCAGTTACCACCCAGAAACGCCCCTTTCCTGTCAATCATTCACCGATCAGCAGTGCGACTGAAAAGCGCCGCACGAACACCAGCAAATCTACTAAGTTTTGTGTAAAATAACTTAGCGCATGCACTCTGCGCATCCGCATTTAGCAACAAATTGCAGCATAGCGAAAATCGGCAACGAGCGAACAACTCGGAATGACCACCCATGTGCACTGCAGGGGAGGCAGATATAACATTTGCAGAGAGAGTTAGATTTGGGTGGGTTATTTTGTTTCTGCGCAGGGTAAATACTGGCTGCTTTATTTTTACACTGCAATTTAGATTTCAGTTTGAATACACCCCACCCAAATCTAACTCTCTCTGCACATGTTATATCTGTCCCCCCTGCAGTGCACATGGTTTTGCCCAACTGCTAACAAATTTGCTGCTGCGATCAACTCAGAATTAGGCCCAAAGAGAGAGACAGAGAGAGTGAGAGAGTTAACTCACCACATTTGGAGTGACCAATCAGCAACACAAAGGCAGATTGAAGAATTTTTGAGGTCAGATGGATCGGGTGTTTGTTTGTAATCATAGCAGATTAAATGGTGGTTAACAAAAAACAAGTAGAAAAGTAATATTCTAAGAAGTGAAAATACCAAACACTCACAAAGCAATACAAATATAGTGAAGTAATAAAAAATCAGATAAGCAAGCCAAATAAAACACTAATTACAAGACAATGACAACAAAACCAAACAAAACGGATGATCAAGAAACAGTTACAGATGACTTATCTTCACAGTCACTTATGATACTACTCAAAACACATACACAACACACTTTAAGAAAAGTCATGTTACTCAACTGATTGACCTATTTTATTAGGAATTGTGACACCTCTAAGCTACATTTACATCTGGTAAACGTCACCACATTTTTCACAATATTAGCAGAATGTTCTCTATACTGTTAGCATAGCATAAGCATACCTGAAATATTGCCGCACGATTCTTGCCTTAACGGCATGCCCACGCTGGGCCTCCACGGAATGTCCGCCCAACCCCTGGCTCCTCATCCTCTCTGGGCAATTCCTCAGATTGAGGAAGCTCCAGGTGACTCCTCACAGTAATATTGTGCAGGATGGCACACAGGACCACAATTTACTTACCATTTCCGGTGAATACATGAGGTCACCACCAGTGCGGTGGAGCACACGGAATCATCCCTTTAGGACCCCAATAGTGCGCTCCACCAGCTGTCTAGTGGCAGTAAGCGCGGTATTAAACTTGGACCTGACCTGGGTGTGCTGTAAGGAGTCATGAGCCAGATGGTGCAAGGTTATCCATGATCTCCTATAAGAACACAATACAATCATAAGTGTCATCTTTTAACAACATCACACACAAAAATTACAAAATCAATAAAAACTAAAAACTTACCCAATAGCCACATGTCTTGGCCTTTCATCATTCTTAATCTTTGCCAGATCCCTGATTGCCGAATGACATGGGCATCATGCACACTCCCGGGGTATTTTGCATTCAGGGAAAGGATCTGGAGGGATGGGCCACAAACAACCATCACATTCAGAGAGTGGAACAGTTTCCTGTTCCTATAGATTTCCTCATTATGTTTTTGGTGCCACATTTGGAACATGTGTCCCATCCACAACCCCAACATCATGTGGGAAGCGACTACCCCCTTCCTGGAATTGCTGCTTCACCACAGCCAGGGCACCAGCATCCAATGGCATTGATATGAACTGCTTTACTCGCTTGATAAAAGCATGTAGGACACGTTGCAGCACCTTGGAGAATTTGCCCTGCGACATTCCTACCAGCACGCCCACTACATGCTGGTAGGAACCAGTGGCACAGAAATGTAACACAGCAAGAAATTGTGTCAACGCTGGTATTGCTGTAAGATACCAAATGGATTGATCTAGATCACTCTCTATTATGGAGAGAGTTTCTAGATGACATGAGGGGGCATCCTGTAGCGCCGCACAACCTCATCATCTGGCATACCAAAAAGGGTGACACAGGTACGGAAAATAGAAGACCTTGCACACCTCCATTGCCTTGGAGGATGAGGGGCAGGTTGGGGTTGGACAGCTTCGGCGGCTAGATATCTGGCTACATGCATCTTGAAATGAATGGAAAAAAGTATCGTTACCACATTATTTATTTATTCAGGACACATTGCTACATTGCAAACTCTGATTATGGCAGTACAAAAACTTACTTCTGGAATGAATTCCATATCTACATGTTGGACACCAGGAGCCAAAAGAAAATAGAAATTAGGGAGAAAGACATTTTTTTATATTCCAAAAAAACAACAACAACAACAACAACACACAACACACACAGAAATAACACTCTTGGCAGGCATAAAATGACCTTAAACTATCAAGTTACACACAAAGAAAAAAAAAATGGGTACGGTCAATAGGACATACTAATCAAATTGCAAAAACCACCTTCACCCCAAGCACAGCAAGCTACATGCAAATACTTACCAGCAATTAGAAGAGAAAAAAAAACTTTCAATCAAAAAATAACAATGCACCCTACAGAAGGAAAAAATACACTATAGAAACTGTACAAACTACACACCTTCACCCCAAGCACAGCAAGCTACATGCAAATACTTACCAGCAATTAGAAGAGAAAAAAAAACTTTCAATCAAAAAATAACAATGCACCCTACAGAAGGAAAAAATACACTATAGAAACTGTACAAACTACACACCTCCACCCCAAGCACAGCAAGCTACATGCAAATACTTACCAGCAATTAGAAGATACAGCCTACCCAATCTTACCTATATTTTACACGCTGCCCAAGATACACAAGGACGCACGGAGCCCCCTGGGCAAACCCATCATCTCTGCCCGGGGGTCTCTGTGCGAGCCAGTAGCGGTGTATCTTGATACATTTCTGCAACCATGCATTCAAAATACGTTTACATATCTTAAAGATTCAGGTACATTGTTAGAGAAATTGAGGCTTATACAGGAAGTTCCCGCAGACATCACACTAGTCACGTTGGATGTGACTAGTTTATATACGTCCATTCCACATAAAACGAGAGTGGAAGCCGTGAGACGGTTAATTACGGGGTATGGTCTGTATCAGGGCACATACATCAATCTTTTTCTCACATTGTTAGCCTTTACATTGGAACATAATTTCTTAATGTTCAATGGTACCTATTACCTGCAGCTGACGGGGTGTGCGATGGGTTCTTCCGTTGCACCCTCATTCGCTAATAGCTTCATGTGGGAGGTTGAGGAGGGGCTTTTCTTTGCGGATCTGTCTATTTCTAACTCACTGTGTCTATACTATAGATATATAGACGACTTGCTGATATTTTGGCAACAAGATGTCAGCAAGCTGGAAGAAATTATAGATAAACAGAATAAGTCTGACAGTCCTATAAAGTTTACCATCACGAAAGATGAGCATAAAATTTGCTTTCTGGACATCCAGATAGAGCTCAGTGATGGTCAGATCCACATATCCCTATACGCCAAGCCCACAGACCGCAACACAGTGTTACATGCGGATAGCTTCCACCCAAAGGCTACCATCCGTGGCCTACCCTACTCACAATTGTTGCGGGTATGCAGGAACAACTGCAACCCTGTTATAAGGGAAAAACAACTCGACATTATGACAAAAAAGTTTGAAGAAAGGGGTTACTCCATGATTGAACTCTTAAAGGCACGCAAAAAGGCATTAGCCAATTATCAGAGTAAGGCTAGTTCACAGACCACCAGTAAAGGTAACATCATTTCTTGGGTGAATGAATTTAACACGCAGAACCCACATACTTCAAGTAGGGCTAAAGAGCTATGGCAGATAGTGGCCACAGACCCAGATTTGGGCTGTATCCACAAAAGCTGACTCATGCCTAGTTATGCATGGGGAAAGAATTTGAAAGACCTATTGGTAAAAACAGATGTTACAGGCTTTCTTGATAGTCAGACCCCTAAACATTTTCTTAGCAGAAAAAACGGCTGTTTTCGTTGTTTAGGGTGCACCAACTGTTCATACTTGTCAATAGGAGACTCTATACCTCATCCCCATACTGGTAGAAGATTTAGCATAAAGTGCCCACTCACCTGTACCTGCAAATATGTGGTATATGTCATAATTTGCCCATGTGGGCTGTACTACGTTGGTAAGACAGAAGGCCAACTTAAGGTACGTCTTACCCAACATAGATCAGCCATTCGAGCAGCCCTAATCACGGGCGATAGTGACCAACCGGTAGCCTGCCACTTTTTAAGATATAAACACAACCTTGCTAGCTTAAAATATAAAACTATTGACCATGTTCCAGTATCCCGACGGGGAGGTGACAGGGGAAGCTACTATTACAGCTTGAATCCAGATGAATTTTCCGTTAGGACTGTGTGGGCCCCCAAAGGCGTAAACGAATCGTTTAATCTCAGTCATTTTTTGTAAAGTTGTTGATTTCCTAAGGTTAAATAGGATCATGAACACTATATGGGGGAAGCCTTTTGGGTAGGTTTTTTCCGATCTAGATATACCTGCTTATGATTTATTTTCCTATAGGGACATTTCCATACAGATTTTTCTGTGGTGATATTTCCATATAGATATTTCGGTGTAGTTTTACATTTTGGCCACTAGATGGCAGTGATACATCAGTGAATAATAGTATCACCATATTGAAGGACACACGTTTGTTTCAAAAATACCTGCAGAGCTAGAGAGCACTGCAGAGACTTTTTCTATGCAAAAAAAGTTGTTTATAAAACTAGTATGGAAAAGATCACATTTGTTAATGAATTTTTAATGGTAAATATTTGTTATGCACAGTGTGAATTAATGCTCTGTATGTTAATTGTTTTTAACACATCACATCATATTCGATGTACTGTCTATCACTTTAACAATGTTCATGTGGGGCCAATAGGTCCTACTCTTAAATCTTGTTGTATGCACTGTGAGGA
This sequence comes from Pseudophryne corroboree, assembly GCF_028390025.1. Lineage (NCBI taxonomy): Eukaryota > Metazoa > Chordata > Amphibia > Anura > Myobatrachidae > Pseudophryne > Pseudophryne corroboree. The sequence continues at coordinate 438,589,351 of NC_086450.1, forward strand.
CGTTTACGCTATCCTTTGTTTGTATGCAGCTGGTTGCCATGGCCCCCGGCAGCGGACAAGTGACGTCACTTCCGGCGCGACGAGTCCAGCCGTGTCCAGAAATGCCTGCTGCGGGAAGGCGGCCGCAGGGACCGGGAGCCCGCTGCAGCAGACGGGGAGGGGGTAAGTCTGTTCTGGTATTTAAGTTTGCTGTGTTGTCACTTCTGCTTTGTCTGAGGAAGGGGTACCATCCCCGAAACGTTCCTAAATAAAGCACGCCCTACGGGGCCTTTATGCACGCTATGCCCAGTGTTTAGCAGTCTCTGAGTGCCGCCTCTGACTTCTTTAAAAACAAATCCTTTCTTCGTCGGAATGCACCCCAGCATGAAAACTGTAAACATGAGTGTGGATCACATGGACTGTGTATAATATATATATATATATATATATATATATATATATATATATATATAGGGGAAAACAGAGACTGCGGCACTCCAAATGTTGAAAAAATATTTAGTGATGAAGCATAAGATTAAAAAGCTGCAACAAAACTACGTAAGAGGTTGATGTTTCGGTGCTACACAGGCACCGTCCTCAGAAACTAGTAGTTAGCAGAACAAAGTGCAATAAGTGAAAAACACCTAAATAGGAGAGAACACCCACCCACGGGGAGAGCTGGTTCCGGTCAGCGGCCCGCGCGTCCTTCCGTCAGTCACCTGGATCCGGACACACCATGGCAACGCGTCCTATGTTACCCGGCGGCGGAGAGCCGTGACGCCGATTCCCCAGTTGCCTGGCGCTATTCTGTCTTCCTCCTTATCCCTCACACACTGAGCACGTGACTGCACTGCCAACGCCCATTGGCACTGGGAGCAGCGCGAGGCCCCCCCCCTACAACTGCACCTCAGGGGGGCGCACAGATAGCGCATGCAGAGGGGACTGAGGCGCGCAGCTGTGTGCAGCGCTCGCATGCATCACGTGCCCCCGTTTCTCACCTGAAGGATTAGACGGTGTAGAGACAGGACACAGCTGCCCCTGTTCCTCATTGTACCACCACTCCCCTCTGTGTATAATAACACCATATACCTCTTCATGCGGGTATGTCTATACCACATACAGCCTTATCCGTGTCCTATATATTGTTACACATACAATCACATAGTTATAAGTCCCTCAACCTCCCCCCCATCTGCCCTCCCTCCACCTGCAGCATCTACAGACGCCCTGCCTCATCCGCGGTCCCCCCCCCACTACATTCTGCACATTGTGCCCTGCAGGCGCTGGTCACACCATCGCAAGGGGCTATACCCCCTTCAACATCGGATGCCCTTTCATCCTCCAAAATTTAACCACCACCAAAACTAGCAACGCAGGTAATACAACATATACTGTAATACAAATATTGAACCCTAGAAAGGCGTGCAGGGGTTAAGGGGGCGTAGCCCCTTCCAATGGTGTGAAGAGCGCCTGTAGGGCGTGATTAAGCACCTAGTAATATATATATATATATATATATATATATATATATATGTTGTAACACTGCAGAGGAACTGGACCCCGTTTCTTGGGGTAGGTCGCAGCAGGCAGCAGCTGAGAAGTCATATAAGTCCAGTTTTTAGGGTACAACTGGCCACAACCAGTTTTATTAAACAAAAAACAAAACAAACATCAAAAGAAAATACCTTGCCTGTCCGGCACTAACTAAACACAAGACGTTCCTAACTGTCTCTAAACAAAAAAAAAACACAGAGTTTTCCAGTCAACACTGTATGGCTCACTTATGTAAGGAAGTGTATTTCTCTCACAGAGATCCTGCAGTCTGCCCACACTAATCAGGCTAGCAGCCCTATAACCCACTTACACAGCTGAAACCCTGATTAGCCCTCTGTGAGGCCAAAGACCCGAACTGGGCTCAACGTCTGGAACTTGCCCTCTCTCTTTCTTTCAGGGCCCTTATCCAGCTTTCCCAATAAACTGAAAAGGTTCTGACAAAACATTTTCCTAGAAGTTTTCATTTTTCTAATACAGGTAAGACAAGAACCTGGGACAAACATACCTGCCCTCAAGCACTATTCCAGTGTTCTTGTCACAATATATACTGTGAATCACATTAGAATGAAGACACTAAATTACAAATATAATAAAGGACAATCACACCACAACAGCTTTTAGGAAAATTGCATTCATTCAAAATATTTAACATAAAAAAACCACTATGTAATAAAGCAAATCAAATTAAAAATATATCATAAATATTAAAAAAGCGCGCGGCGGACGCACTTAAATAATTCGCCGCATCCAAAGCGCCTAACCGTTTGCCAAAAACTTTAAAAAACATACCTCTCACGGCTTCTCAACAGTAAGACTTGTCTCTCTCCACTTCTCTACAATACCCTCCACTCCACAGCACTACACCTCAGCAAATCAAAACTCCAGCATACACCCACACACACAGGCCGCATGCAGGCCATTTAAATAGCCAGTAATCCAAGTACTGGACAAATTAGTGTATGCAGCACCTGTGCAATTTCCCGCACAAACATACATACGCAGGTATAAAAACCCTACACACATGCCAACGCACATGCCATCACCAATATGGCGAATATCAGCGACATCGATGCCGAGATTGCAGAGCTGCAGCAGCAGATGAGGGCCATGGTGGCAAGGAGAAGGAGGCTACAGCAGCAACGCCTCCATCAAACACTTGCCAGTGCAGAAGATGAAGGAGCAGGACCCAGTACTGCAGCACCCCCATCTACTGAACCACACACAGAGGAGGCTGCTGTGAGTGCCCTGCCAGAGGCAGATGCAAGTAAATCTGAGGAAGATTTGGGTGTAAATACTCAAACCCAACAAAGGCAGTAACAAAGTGAAGAGGAAGATGGGGAACATTTGCAGGAAGATGGTTCACAGGCACCTAGCAAAAAGAGAAGGCACCAGCCCCCATTTACGAAGAGGGAGTTGCGAATTTTGGTCCCACAAGCCATGGAAAAAATCAATTATGGGAGTAAAAATATGGGTGCTGCGGCTAAAGACCGCATCTGGGGAGACATTACTGACCGCATCAATGAAGTCGGCCCAATTGTCCGTACCCCACAGGAAGTACGAAGACGGTTATTACATATTGACACAGAATTGCAGACAGTTTTTGATAACCATGCGTTAAAAAAAATGTGATGTTGCCTATAGCAACCAAAAAACATGACATGTGTACAACAAGTAAGCAAGACATTTATTGTTTTTTTTTTTCTTCCTTTCCCCCAAACCAAACTACATATATAGTTGGGCTGACTTCAAGTACCGCCTGAAGGCAAAAAGGTCTGTGGAGTGGAATGCCTCGAGGGCAACAAGGGGAGGACCACACGCTGCCACTGTGGAGTTTACCGAGCTAGAGTTGCTAGCGATGCCCTGTGTGACCTACGAGGAGGTGTGTGGGGTCTCGGAAATGGACACCGACATGCCTGAGATTGTAGGCCTACATGACTTGCCCGGTAAGTTGCCTTACATATATAGTGAAGTGTTAAAACTGTAAGTTTGAAAGTTGTGACTAATTTTACTGTTTTTTCTCTCCTTTTGTCTCACATTAATATAGCTGCTTTTTACATAACACAGCACAGGAGGGTGAGCTTGGTGAGTCACAGGAGGGGCATCTGGTGGAGTCTGAGGCGGGGGGGATGAAGTGAGCCCTCCAGTGTGTGGCCGGCTAGTTCACCAGGCCAGCCACACACTGGCCCCCCTCCCCGCACCCAACCCTCTCTCCTCGTGATTCTGAATGAGATCTCCAGTCATGGAGATAGGCTCAGCCAATTCCATGATGTGATGACCCAGGAGGTACATCAGATATCGTTTCGGCTCACTGAGCATGCCACCTGTGTTGGGCAAGGTGTGGCTGAAATCAGGCAAGGTCTATCCGAGCTCACCTCTTCTGTCCAACAATTAGCTATCTCAATTGGACAAGGTCTACAGGACATCGCTGGCCTACTTTCCCACAGTGGCAGGGAGCCACCAACACCTGCTCCCTCCCCTACCCCTGCCCAGAAAGAAGATCCCACTGGGCAGGTCCCTCGAAGGTCATTTCGCAGACCTACCAGTGACCATCCACGTCAGGCAGGGTGAAAGAAGAAAAATTAAAGTCTCTCCAGATGCAGCCACATTTCCCAGCACCCATGTTTACAATGTTTCCATAATGTATTTTCTATGGCTTGTGGGTCCAGAATGGCCAACTCCCTCATGCTGAAAGGGGTTTAGTGTGTTCTCTTTTTGTTAGTTGCCTGTGATGCTTTTTCCTGTGAACTTGATCCACCTTCCTCTTCCTAGCGTGCTGTGGCTATTTGGGTTTGGGTATTGTGGCCCGATTCTTCCTCAGTTTGACCAACAGGATCCTCTGGCTGGGTATTAACACCAGTCTCTTATAGTGTTTGCTGGCCAGTAGATGGGGGGCCCCGAATACGGGCTTCTGTGATCCTAATTTCTGCACTGGCACGTGTTTGTTGCTATGGCATGTTTGCTGATTGTATTGTTTTCAAATTTTTAATAGACAAAAGTAAAATTACTTTATTCAGGTGTTTGTTGGTATGGCATGTTTGCTGATTGTATTTTTGACTTTTTTTTCCAAACAGAAGTAAAATTACTTTATTTAAATCTTCTTTGTGTGGATATTGTGTGTTCCTTATTGTTAGTTTCTGCATTTTTTTTCAAATGTATAGTTACTAAAATGTTGCAGAAATCTTATGTTTGGGGACAAAGGGCACAAACATTGCATATCTCATAGTTAAAATTGCTTTGAATTAACAACAGTTTACTGTGCCTACAAACACAATACAATATATTGCCACAAAGCAGTTTGGTTACTAGGGGCAACATGACATAGTTGTTGAAACAGACAAGTGAACAAAATCACACATAACTATGTATTAGGCACATCAGTATGAAAAAACATTAGAGCGTAGTCTGCATTATGTGGGTAATGTTGGTATATGAGTGTTTAAAGGAAGGATGGAATGTGGAAAACATGGCATGCTTGTGGGAAGCACTTTTACTATGAAAATTGGCTAGGAATCACTTAGCCAATGGCAATACATTGTACCCAAAGCAGACATATGGAACATACCAAATACACATGCATTGTATAAAAAAACACGTGTGATACTTGTCAGTGTGTCTGATTTTTAAGTGGTATAGTAAATAGCCATTTGCAAGGAGTTTAAAGGCACATACTGTCTGTCAGTGTGTCAGTTGCAATTGCAGTGTTGAGCAATTTGCTACTCGCCAGCTGCATTTTATTGCCAATTATCAGAAATCTAGGCCCTGTCAGCCACTTGTTGCCTGAGTTCGCTTGATCTACGTAGCTCAGGACCTACTCCTGTGCTGCGTTTGTATCGTGAACGCTTGTTGTGTACCCGCTACCATCAGCTACGCAGTGGTGCGAAAACCACGCCTACTACAGTTTGCACACTGTCTTGAGGAAGGCTCCTGTTGAGCAGAAACGCGTCGACAACTACTGGGCACTGTGTAACCTCTCTCAACTTTTAAAGACAGCCTTTGAGGTATTTTTTACTATCTATTGCACTTTATAACATCTGGATTTTTTTATTTGTACAAACTACGTTTTAATTTGATTCTCCTTCCAAGGAGTTATTGTCGGTCATTCATGCATGTGTGTTTCTTCCCAACTATGGGATTTTGTGTAAATTAAACTTTTTTAAAAGAAATGGATTGATTGGCACCATTTTTATTTTTTGCCTTGGAACTGCTAAACTGCACACCGGTTTCCTAAAGTCTGAGATGGTTGTGGATTTAAAAGAAACCCAGATAGGAACATCTTCACTTTCTTTCTTGTGAGTGTGGTATGCATCCCTATTGTTACAACAATATAGGAGAAAGATACCTTTATATACTTGATTCATTCACATTTCAAAGTGAGTCTAGGTATGCTCTTCCATGCATACTATATGGTGAAGGACACACGGAGAGGGTGAAGAATTCTAGAGAAACCTTTATGTGCACATACTTTTGCTTCCTAGTGTGAGTTGGGGTATGCACCTCATACAGATTGCTTATCTATGCTATCGTCTCCTCTCATTCTGATGGGATAAGGACAGCTTTATATAATAAGGAAAATCATACAAAACAATACTACACATTGTATGTTTATTTTCTGTTTTCACATAAAATTGCTGGACACAATTACAACAATTGAAAACATCTGCTGAACAATTGAGGATCAACATATCAAACATCTTCAAGGGACGTATATGTCATACACTGCTCAAAAAAATAAAGGGAACACAAAAATAACACATCCTACATCTGAATGAATGAAATATTCTTATTAAGTACTTTGTTCTTTACATAGTTGAATGTGCTGACAACAAAATCACACAAAAATTATCAATGGAAATCAAATTTATTAATCCATGGAGGTCTGGATTTGGAGTCACCCTCAAAATTAAAGTGGAAAAACACACTACAGGCTGATCCAACTTTGATGTAATGTCCTTAAAACAAGTCAAAATGAGGCTCAGTAGTGTGTGTGGCCTCCACGTGCCTGTATGACCTCCCTACAACGCCTGGGCATGCTCCTGATGAGGTGGCAGATGGTCTCCTGAGGGATCTCCTCCCAGACCTGGACTAAAGCATCCGCCAACTCCTGGACAGTCTGTGGTGCAACGTGGCATTGGTGGATGGAGCGAGACATGATGTCCCAGATGTGCTCAATTGGATTCAGGTCTGGGGAACAGGCGGGCCAGTCCATAGCATCAATGCCTCCGTCTTGCAGGAACTGCTGACACACTCCAGTCACATGAGGTCTAGCATTGTCTTGCATTAGGAGGAACCCAGGTCCAACCACACCAGCATATGGTCTCACAAGGGGTCTGAGGATCTCATCTCGGTACCTAATGGCAGTCAGGCTACCTCTGGCGAGCACATGGAGGGCTGTGTGGCCCCCCAAAGAAATGCCACCCCACACCATTACTGACCAACTGCCAAACCGGTCATGCTGGAGGATGTTTCAGGCACCAGAACGTTCTCCTTGGCATCTCCAGACTCTGTCACGTCTGTCACATGTGCTCAGTGAGAACCTGCTTCCATCTGTGAAGAGCACAGGGCGCCAGTGGCGAATTTGCCAATCTTGGTGTTCTCTGGCAAATGCCAAACGTCCTGCACGGTGTTGGGCTGTAAGCACAACCCCCACCTGTGGGCGTCGGGCCCTTATACCACCCTCATGGAGTCTGTTTCTGATCGTTTGAGTAGACAACATGCACATTTGTGGCTTGCTGGAGGTCATTTTGCAGGGCTATGGCAGTGCTCCCCCTGTTCCTCCTTGCACAAAGGCAGAGGTAGCGGTCCTGCTGCTGGGTTGTTGCCCTCCTACGTCCTCCTCCACATCTCCTGATGTACTGGCCTGTCTCCTGGTAGCGCCTCCATGCTCTGGACACTACGCTGACAGACACAGCAAACCTTCTTGCCACAGCTCGCATTGATGTGCCATCCTGGATGAGCTGCACTACATGAGCCACTTGTGTGGGTTGTAGGGAGGTCATATAGGCACGTGGAGGCCACACACACTACTGAGCCTCATTTTGACTTGTTTTAAGGACATTACATCAAAGTTGGATCAGCCTGTAGTGTGTTTTTCCACTTTAATTTTGAGGGTGACTCCAAATCCAGACCTCCATGGGTTAATACATTTGATTTACATTGATAATTTTTGTGTGATTTTGTTGTCAGCACATTCAACTATGTAAAGAACAAAGTATTTAATAAGAATATTTCATTCATTCAGATCTAGGATGTGTTATTTTAGTGTTCCCTTTATTTTTTTGAGCAGTGTATTTATTTTGTTTTATATTGTGGCGCTTATACTGAAAAAAATTGTCTTTTTCTTGTGCAACCTTTGCACACTCCCACAGTAGACACCCACCTTCACGCTCCTTTTCGCTAGGTAGTGAAGCCATTCCCCCGCACTGCCTTCAACATGCCTCTTTGTCGTTGGAAAGGAAGAATTACCAAGGTAATAAGCCTGGCGCTTCAAAATGTGATGTTTAACCCAAGCAGCTGTTTACAGAGATAGTTAATCCCTGAGGATAAATACTAGGAAAAGATATACAGCGCTATACACTGGATAAAGACAATATAACTTCTTTATTTTACAAAATAAGATATTTGGTTGCAACCATAAATATAATTAGAAATTTAAAAAAAAAAAAAAAAAATATATATATATATATATATATATATATATATATAAAATAGGGCAAACACAGCACAGCACTTCATTCGGTATATTACCACTTGTAGAGGCCAAACACAGTCTCCTGTATAGAATCCTTTGGAAAATATTGCCACAGTCCAAGGGGTGTAAATAACACTTGTGGAGATGTAAAGTCCATACGGAGTGGATGGAGAGCCTTTGAAGCTTGATTATGGACAGTTATAGGGGGTAATTCCAAGATGATCGCAGCAGGATTTTTGATAGCAGTTGGGCAAAACCATGTGCACTGCAGGGGAGGCAGATATAACATTTGCAGAGAGAGTTAGATTTGGGTGGGTTATTTTATTTCTGTGCAGGGTAAATACTGGCTGCTTTATTTTTACACTGCAAATTAGATTGCAGATTGAACACACCACACCCAAATCTAACTCTCTCTGCACATGTTATATCTGCCTCCCCTTCAGTGCACATGGTTTTGCCCAATTGCTAACAGAATTCCTGCTGCGATCAACTTGGAATTACCCCCATAGTCCTATTGAAAGCTTGGTCTCGTACTCCTCTTGCGGACACCAACAAGTTCCCCGTTTCAAGCGTGAAGGACTTCTAGGCGTATTCCAGGATAGGATGTTTTTAGTTGTAGTGGAGGCCTCTGTAAACCGACGTGTTTCGCTGTGTCAACAGCTTTATCAAGGTGTATGACAATCAAGCTTCAAAGGCTCTCCATCCACTCCGTATGGACTTTACATCTCCACAAGTGTTATTTACACCCCTTGGACTGTGGCAATATTTTCCAAAGGATTCTATACAGGAGACTGTGTTTGGCCTCTACAAGTGGTAATATACCGAATGAAGTGCTGTGCTGTGTTTGCCCTATTTTATATATATATATATATATATATATATATATATATTTTTTTTTTTAATTTCTAATTATATTTATGGTTGCAACCAAATATCTTATTTTGTAAAATAAAGAAGTTATATTGTCTTTATCCAGTGTATAGCGCTGTATATCTTTTCCTACTCTTTGTCGTTGGACTTCTACGAACACAAAAAGCGTTCGCATTTCTGCACATTCATCGCACGGTTGACTTTGCACATGTGCATTGTAGCTGTTGCGCATGCGCATTTGGCTAAATTCCGCAGCTTGCGATGCGATGAGCCGCTGCGAACAACTCGGAATGAGGGCCATTGGCCTAGTTTAACATGATTTTACCTGTCAGCGGTAAAAGCACAAAGTATTCGTGCTCTAACCTCGGACAGTCTTGGTGCACTTGTGCATTTGATTGTTAGTAAACATAAGGGCGTCTTTCTAAGCACTCCAGTTTGTAATATTTCACTTACGTCCTTTTCACCTTAATCTGCTCATACAGTGGTCGGGCTCTCATCTACAAATTCATCAGAGAGAGAGGTTGTCTTCAAAGGCCAGAGTATCGCTTCTTAAGTGGCTCCAGATACAAAATTTCACTAGGTGAAAAAGAATCGGAGTCTGCAATTGGATTTTTCTGTCAACGGATGCAATTCTCAACTGTTGGCGAGCTATAGTCCAACATGGTCAGCTTCAGGGTCTGTGGTCATACCAGAAAAGATTACTGTCAATGCCCGGGAAAAGGCTTTGCACAGGCAGTTCACATCTTACAGCATGGGTCTTCAACCTGCGGCCCTCCAGCTGCTGTGGAACTACACATCCCAGCATGTCCTGCCTCTGTTTTAGCATACCTTAATAGCAAAACTGTGGCATGGCATGCTGGGATGTGTAGTTTCACAGCAGCTGGAGGGCCACAGGTTGAAGACCCATGTCTTACAGTCTCACACTGTTCATGTTCAGTCAAACAACGTGATGGCAGTCGCATACTTCAACACACAAAGAAAGACTCGAAGTAGCATAGCCATGCGAGACGTTTCTTTATTCATAAATTGAGCCGAGAATCACCCGGTGATATTATCGACATGGTTTATTCCAGGAGTGGACACCTGGAAAACAGACTGACTCAGTCATCAGGATTTTCACCAAGGAGCATGGACGTTACATCCACAAGTGTTCGAGATGTTAGTCTAGCGGTGGGGTCCAAAACAAGAGATCCAAAGGCAGTGGATGCTCTCACAATAGCGTGGCCATACAGCCTCGTATCTGTTTCCACCATTCCCCCTGTTTACTCATGTAATCAAGTATGGAAAGTCCATGACCATCATACTAGTGGCGCCTCATTAGCCTTGTAGAGAGTGGTTCTCAGATCTCTGCTGTCTACTCACAGATAATCCGTGGCTGTTCTAATACATCTATACTTTTTGTAACGGGGTCCGTTTCTTTACCCCAATTCAGCGCGGCTGCATTTGACAGGGTGACTGTTGAAACCGCTCTCTTAAAACGAGAGGGCATTCCGCAGTCGGTTATACCAACCATGTTACATGCTAAGAAGCCAGTTACAGCAGCTCATTATCACACAATTGGGCGAGCTTATGTTGGTTGGTGTGAAGTTCGGAAGTTTCCAACATCTTCTTTCAAGTTATCCCGTCTTTTGCTATTTTTCAAGATGGCATTAGATGGAGGACTACATTTACAGACACTAAAAGTGCATGTTTCTGCTTTGTCAATCTCTTTCAGCAGCGTTTGTTTTTTTTTGCCAACGGCGCATATGTTTCTGCAAGGTTTCCTTAGAGTTCAACCTCCATTTTTACCACCTACAGCGCCATAAGATTTGAATCTGGTTTTAGATTTTTTATAGTCTTCACTTTTTGAACTCGTAAATTAGGTGGAGGTTAAGTTCTCACATAGGAAACAAGTTTTCCTAGCCTTAACTTTGTCAAAGTGTGTTCTGAATTAGGTGCATTATCATACAAACCACCGTATCTAGTGTTTCATGATAACGGAGCAGAACTTCAAATGAATTCCGCTTTTCTACCTAAGGTAGTATCCTCGGTTCATAAATTAATCAATCGTGGTTCCTGCTTTCTCAGAAAGTTCAGGAACTCCAGCTACTTTGGATGGGGTTCAGGCGCTTCGCATTGTTGTAGCCCGAACATCAACACTACATACACAGATACATTGTTTGTTCAATATAATGCAGTCAAGATAGGTTGGCCAGCTTCCAAACAGACATTGGCTAGACTGATTAAGCTAACTATTCGTCAGGCTTAATTTCATACTAGTCTATAAACCGTCTGCGTCTATTTCAGCCACTTCAATGTCATGGGCAGCAGGTTGTGTGGTTTTCACAATATAAATTTTGCCATGCAGTTACATGGTTGTCAGTGCACACGTTTGTGTGCTTTTACATGTTTCTAATTTGGTGGCATCAGCATTTAGCTTTGGCCATCTACTGTTACAGGTGGCAACCAGCTCTCCAGCCCAAGAGATAAACTTTGGTATGTCCCAAGAGTACTCCAGTGACCGCTAGTGAATGAAAAACAAAATACTGTAGGATTTTGTTACTTACCAGATAAATCCTTTTCTTTGAATCCATAGGGGACACTGGATGCCCACCCAGAGCAGTTTTACCTGTATTGTGGTAGGTTCCATATATATTTATAGTACACATCACCTGCTTGTTTAAAGGTTAAGGTGATTGTTATTGGTTCTCGTTTCAACTTTTTAGTTGTCCGTTATATTATGTTATATGTAATTCTGCATTGTTCATCCTCTCTTTTGCTCTGGTTTGTCTCAGCACAAAAAACATGGAGGCATCTGGGGAATATGGAGGAGGAGGAGGGTTGCACATTTAAATATTTAAATGTGTCTATCCCTGCTATCGCACCATCCATATCCCAAGAGTACTCCAGTGCCCCCTATGGATTCAATGAAAAGGATTTATCTGGTAAGTACCAAAATCCTATTTTTGGTCGAGGCTGTTCTATTAATTATCATCTGCAATGACTGCAAGATGTACAACAAGAGTGGGAAAGCACACATTCTAATTAAGTTTGCCCTGCCCAAATAAGACAACATTAAATGCTGCCAACTGTCAAATTCTACAGTTACAGAGTTTATTGCTTCTTTTACTTTTATTCTGTAAAGTTCTGGTAGGTATTTTGGGAACTTAATGCCTAAATATGACTTAGCCCAAGTTATAGGTATCTGTCTTCCCCACTCTGGTCGTACAGTCCCAGTTTTTAAATATAAGCCAACTGATTTAGACAGATTAACCTCAAAACCCGACACTTTCTCAAAGCTATCCAACAACTCAAGAATACCCTCAAGTGAGTCTCTGGGGTTGCCAATATATAGTAATACATCGTCAGCGAATGCTGATAATTTTATTTATTTTTCCCCTTTTTCGCAGGGCCGGATTCAGGCCTACTAGCACCCTGAGCGAGAAAATGTTGAAGCACCACCTACATGTGTGCTCTCCTTTAGCGTGCACGCTCCTGGAAAAGTGGGAGTGGCCTCGCAACTTTATATTATCAAACTATAATTATATTTTCACACCCCTTCTACACACACAATTAGCAGCTTTACACATAACGCCCACAGTAGTTTTCCTTACACATAATGTCTCCAGTATAGTGTCAGATACACATAATGACCCCAGTAGTGCAGTGTCAGATACACATATGCCCCCAGCAGTGCAGTGCCAGATACATATTATATGCCCCCACAGTGACAGAAACATATTATATGCCCCCAAAGTACCAGATACACATAATATGCCCCCACATTGTCTGATACACATAATATGCCCCCACATTGTCAGATACACATTATATGCCCACACAGTGCCAGATACACATATGCTCCCAGTAGTGCAGTGCCAGATACACATATGCCCCCAGCAGTGCAGTGCCAGATACACATTATATGCTCCCATATTGCCAGATATACATTATATGCCCCCACAGTGCCAGATACACATATGCTCCCAGTAGTGCAGTGCCAGATACACATATGCCCCCAGCAGTGCAGTGCCAGATACACATTATATGCTCCCATATTGCCAGATACACATTATATGCCCACACAGTGCCAGATACACATATGCTCCCAGTAGTGCAGTGCCAGATACACATATGCCCCCAGCAGTGCAGTGCCAGATACACATTATATGCTCCCATATTGCCAGATATACATTATATGCCCCCACAGTGCCAGATACACATGTGTCCCCACAGTGCCTGTTGCACATGTCCCCACAATGCCAGATACACATGCCCCCTGTAGTGCTGTTCACCACCACCAGCCTCTCCTGCTTCTCCCACTGCTGTCACCGCCTTTGCCGCTGCTTCTATGTGAGAGTGCAGTGTGCGCCTCTCCTGCCCCTCAGTCCCATCTCCGGCGGCCCCCTGCCTGAGATCAGCTCCACTCCAGGTCCCTGCAGCACCTGATCCTGACCATGTGGATTGGACACCCACTCCCTTTCCACAGATTCCCTCTTTGTACTCTACAGCTTCCACAAGAGGGGCTGGCCTGCTGACAGACTCTGGCAAGATGGATTTGTATGACTATCTCACAGGTGGACATGCAGGCTGATCTTCCTGTGTCGGCTACAGTCTCTAGAATTTGTCGGCAGATAAGAACCACTTGGCCCATCTAGTCTGCCCCTTTTTTTTTTTATATTATTTTTATCTCTAACCTTATTTGATCCTTATTTCTTTGTAAGGATATCCTTATGTCTATCCCATGCATGTTTAAATTGCTCTACTGTCTTAGCCTCTACCATCTCTGATGGGAGGCTATTCCACTTGTCCACTACCCTTTCTGTGAAATAATTTTTCCGCAAATTTCCCCTGAACCTCCCCCCCTCCAGTCTCAGTGCATGTCCTCGTGTCCTATTGCTTCTCTTCATTTGGAGAATGTTTCCCTCCTGGACTTTGTTAAAACCCTTGATATATTTGAAAGTTTCTATCAGGTCCCCCCTTTCCCTTCTCTGCTCCAAACTATACATATTGAGATTTCTTAGTCTTTCTGGGTATGTTTTGTGATGTAGGCCATGCACCATTTTAGTTGCCCTCCTTTGTACAGTTTCTAATGTATTAATATCCTTTTGAAGATATGGCCTCCAGAACTGAATACAGTATTCTAGATGAGGCCGTACCAATGACCTATACAGTGGCATTATTACTTCTTTCTTTCTGCTGCTGATTCCTCTCCCAATGCAGCCAAGCATCTGACTAGCCTTCCTCATTGTCTTGTTACATTGCTTACCTGCCTTTAAGTCATCTGAAATAGTGACTCCTAGATCCCTTTCCTCCTCAGTAGTTTCCAGTATAGTGCCATTAATACTGTATTTAGCTTCAGGATTTTTGAGACCCAAGTGCGTGATTTTGCATTTTTTGGCATTAAACTGTAATTGCCAGACTCTTGACCATTCCTCTAGTCTACCTAGATCCTCAATCATTTGTTTTACCCCACCTGGTGTGTCTACCCTGTTGCATACCTTTGTGTCATCTGCAAAAAGGCATACTTTCCCTTTAATGCCATTTGCAATGTCACCAATAAAGATATTAAAAAGCACTGGTCCAAGTACAGATCCCTGGGGTACTCCACTGGTAACATTTCCCTCCTGTGAATGCACTCCATTTACCACAACTCTCTGTTTTCTATCCTTCAACCAAGATCTTATCCATTCAATAATCCTAATATCCAATCCCAAACTTTCAAGTTTATTTAGCAGTCTGCGGTGTGGAACTGTGTCAAAAGCCTTACTAAAGTCTAGATAAGCTATATCCATGGCTCCACCTTTATCCATCACTTTAGTCACACAATCAAAAAAGTCAATAAGATTTGTTTGACATGATCTCCCCCCAGTGAATCCATGCTGTTTGGGATCCAGTAAATTGCCGGATTTGAGATAATCTACAACTCTTTCTTTTAAGAGTGTTTCCATCAATTTCCCTACTACTGATGTAAGACTCACTGGTCTGTAGTTGTTTGCCTCTTCCTTGCTTCCACTTTTGTGCAGTGGGACTACGTTTGCTCTTTTCCAGTCCCCTGGAATTACTCCTGTAGCTAATGACTGGTTGAATAATTCTGTCAATGGTGCTACCAGCACCTCTTTAAGTTCTTTTAGTATCCTTGGATGTATCCCATCTGGCCCCATAAATTTGTCCACTTTCAGCTTTGAGAGTTCTGTTAGGACCTTCTCCTCTGTAAATGTACTTGTTTCATTTTCCTGAATATCCCTGCAACTTAACTGTGGCCCCTCTCCCCTCTCTTTCAGTAGTAAATACTGAGCAAAAATAATCATTAAGATGATCTGCTATTAAATTGTCTCCTTCAACAAGACTCCCAGTGTCCGTCTTTAGTTTTATAATTCCGCCTTTTGTTTTTCTCCTTTCGCTTATATACCTAAAAAAAAGTTTTGCCTCCTTTACCCACTGACTGGGCCATTTTCTCCTCAGCTTGTGCCTTTGCACATCTGATTACCTTCTTTGTCTCCTTCTGTCTAACAAGATATATCTTTTTGTCTTCATTATTTTGTGTCTGCTTATATTTCCTAAAAGCCATCTTTTTTGCTCTCGCAATATTTGCTACTTCTTTTGCAAACCACACTGGCTTCCTTTTCCTTGTGTTTTTCCTAACAGTTTTGATACAAAGGTCTGTTGCCTTCAATATTGCACATTTTAATGTTTCCCACCTCTCCTGCACTGTTTCCAAGTTCCTCCACTCTGCCAAAGAATCGCTTACACATTTTCCCATCCCTACAAAATCAGCCTTCCTAAAATCCAACACCTTTGTTTTTGTATGGGACGAGTCAGTCTCTGTCTTAATGCTGAACCATACTGCTTGATGATCACTGGATCCCAGGTTTTCACCCACTTTTACGTCCGATAATCTGTCTCCATTTGTAAGTATTAAGTCTAATATTGCGTCTTTCCGAGTGGGCTCCCTCACCAATTGGTGGAGGGATGCTCCCTGAAGGGAATTTAAAAATGTTCCTACTTCTAGTGGAACTAGCAACAGACACCTCCCAGTTTACATCAGGAAGATTAAAGTCTCCCATGATTATTACCTCTCCTTTTAATGCCATTTTAGTTATGTCCTGCAATAGGTTCTTGTCAAGTTCCTCTTCCTGACCTGGTGGCCTGTATATCACGCCAATACGAATAATCAACTTTTCCCCTGTTTTTATGGTCACCCAAAGGGCCTCAGTTTTTTCTTCAATACTTTGTATTAATGTAGTATTTATGGCATTTTTTACATACATTGCTACCCCTCCTCCGATTTTTCCAATTCTGTCCTTCCTAAATAAAGTATATCCCGGTATAGCTATGTCCCAGTCATGATTTTCATTGTACCATGGCCCTCATTCCGAGTTGTTCGCTCGGTATTTTTCATCGCATCGCAGTGAAAATCCGCTTAGTACGCATGCGCAATGTTCGCACTGCGACTGCGCCAAGTAACTTTACTATGAAGAAAGTATTTTTACTCACGGCTTTTTCATCGCTTCGGCGATCGTAATGTGATTGACAGGAAATGGGTGTTACTGGGCGGAAACACGGCGTTTCAGGGGCGTGTGGCTGAAAACGCTACCGTTTCCGGAAAAAACGCAGGAGTGGCCGGAGAAACGGTGGGAGTGCCTGGGCGAACGCTGGGTGTGTTTGTGACGTCAACCAGGAACGACAAGCACTGAACTGATCGCACAGGCAGAGTAAGTCTGGAGCTACTCTGAAACTGCTAAGTAGTTAGTAATCGCAATATTGCGAATACATCGGTCGCAATTTTAAGAAGCTAAGATTCACTCCCAGTAGGCGGCGGCTTAGCGTGTGTAACTCTGCTAAATTCGCCTTGCGACCGATCAACTCGGAATGAGGGCCCATGACTCTGTAATTGCCACAATGTCTAGATCATCCCTTGTCATTATTGCAGTTAGTTCTGGGATTTTATTTCCTAAGCTCCTAGCATTTGCACACATAGCTTTTAGAGTTTTGTTTGTGCTTTTTCTGTTCCTAGCTATGTTCTTCTCTCTGCCTATTTTTATTTGGTTTTGATCTGAATTATCTTCTGTTGCTGTGGATATGCTTCCTATTCCCTTTGCCTGCAGAAACAATACCTCTGTGTTGGGGGAGCAGATTTCTTTATTCTTGTTTGGTTCACTGCCCCCCTTTGTTAGTTTAAATAGTTCTTGATGAAGCATCCAAACTGTTCAGTTAGTATTCTTGTTCCCCTTGAAGATGGGTGCAGACTGTCACTTTTGTATAAGCTCCTATCTTGCCAAATGGTGTGACTGTGGCCTATAAATCCAAATCTCTCCTCATTGCACCATGTCCTTAGCCAAACATTGACGTTTCTGATGCAATGAGTTCTGTCTTCCTCTCTGTGTACTGGCAATACTTCTGAAAGATACAGTGGTTGCCACCTGCTTCAGAGCAGTCCCTAACTTCCTAAATTTATCTTTTACAGCCATGAGTTCAGCATTTGCCAGGTCATTTGTCCCTAGGTGGACAATGACATCCACCTCCCCATCTTTTCTTGCTGCCTTTACAATTCTTAGCATGCGCTCTTTATCCCTTGGAGCTGTGGCTCCAGGTAAGCACCTTACTTGTTTCTCTACTTCATTTGCATTTCCCAGATGTATTCCTCTAATAATGGAATCTCCCAAGAGAAGTGCAGTCTTTTTTGGAGATGCAATTTTCCTGTTCCATTTCCTGTTCCTATAGTTGGTAGAAGTCCCCATATCCTCCTGTTCTGTAGTGCCTCTATTAGTTGTATCTTCCAGCCCTGCAAGAGTAGCATATGAGTTTTGCAGTGTCTCTGCTCATTCTACTTGCTCTGTGGGTCTTTTGTGAGCAGCCCGCCATGTCGCATCTGCCGAACAACTCTGCAAGGCAGCCACATGGTCTTCTGTCCACACCTTTCTCAGGTAGTATGCCTTTGATACATTCACTTCCCAGGATGTTTTATTTGGATGAGGGACTCTCCTATCAGCTCAGGAGTGTCCTCTCCCTTGAACAACTGCTCTGGGACATCCCCATTGTCTCCCTGTGGATCCCTATGTAACCTAAAGAAGAAAAGGAGCATTATGGTAGACTTGTTAACTCTCTTTCTGTGAGGTCCATAGAGTCCACAGGACACCCACCCTTACGCATCTGGCTTCTATGGGTTATTTTCCATGGTCATCGGTTCCCTTCTCCTGTCAGTGGGAGTGTGTTCTTTTGTGTGCTACATCTTCCTTCTCTCCTATCCTGCTACTGCCTTAGGCTTGTTGACAAAACTAAAGCACCTAAGCTGGAGGCGGGGTATAGGGGGGAAAGACCGGAGCATCTTGGGATACCTAAAAGCTTAACTGTTTGGTGCCCGGTCCTTTACCACCATCTACACCCCATTGTCTCCCTGTGGACCTTATGGGTCTCGAAGAAATAAGAGTTAACAAAGATATGTCTACATTAACTCTCATTTTATCTAGCACCTTCTAGAAGATAATTGCTATGGGCAACATATCCCAATTCTAAAAACTGCACTGTAGTAAATGGAACATATCATCAAGTGTGTACCCAGCTTTAGTGGGGTGGAAGATTTAGAATGGGTAGCTCACCAGGGACTGAACATCAAAGTCAGTGATAGCTAGCGGATTCTGGCAATATGCTGTTTAAAAGGAAGAAAAATTAATTCCTTTCCATTCCTCCTTCTCTGTAATTATAAGACAAGGACCAAACAAGTGGTTAAGTTTCAGTTTATTAAAGTGACATAAATAAATTACAATTTCAACAGCGGTTTGATACAGTAGTGTATCTAGGTGTCCAGGTATTCCTGGGAAAGTGCAGGATATACTCCGTTGCATCCTGACATTGTATGCCTTGCATTCCTGGGCCACAACATCATAGAAACTCCTGTAGCTTGAACCAAAGGCAAAGCTGGGGCAATCTTCACCATTGTGCAGTAAAGGAATAAAACTGATGGGTGGCTGATCCAGCAGTCTGACTCCTAATCCGGAATGGTTATGGAATATTGACAGTGGGGATCCCAACACTCAGAATGCCGATGAACTCCAGTAAGTATTTTAACCCTAAACGTCCCCTCCCATAGCCTAACCCTACACCACTCCCACTTCCCACTTGCAGCCTAACCCTCCCCCTAGAGCCTAACCTTAACCCCAGTACTTTCTGTTGGGTTTCTGACTGTTGGGATCCCCTCCACATCCCCTAAACCAATGCTCTGTGGGGGTCATTCTGACCTGATCGTTCGCTGACGTTCATCGCAGCGATTAGGTCAGAAGTGCCTTTGGCTGTCATTGCCTAGCGATCGCCTCTGCCTGATTGACCTGGTGATGGAACACATCCATGTGACAGTTAGCTGTGGGCACAGGTCCGTTTGGCCCCCAGAAATTCAGCATCAATAGTCTCATCTTGCAAGGCTTGGCAGACCCTGAGGAAAAAAATATAATCTGGCATTTATGCCTTTTTCTGGGGATGTCTTCTTGGCCCTGAGGTGAATAAGATTATTGGTCTGATGACGGAGTCAAAGAGTTCTTTTCTGACAGCAAATCTGCCAAAGGTGCAGGGCTTTCATATCGGTCCTTTTATGTTGCTGGCGGTCTGGGGTCGAGACAACAGTTATTGGCAACTTGAAGAGGGCAGCAAAGAGGAAAATTGTCTCAGTCCTCTAAGAATCCGATGGCCAAGCCCTCAAACAAACACTCTGCATGATGGGCATTAAGCTTACTGTACACGGCAGATCCTTCAGTGGGAACGGTCTGCTATTGTACAAGGATCTCATTCTTTGATGAGGGCATAATGGATTGATCAAACATCACTGATCTCCTCCGAACACTACGCCCATGTTTTTTCCCTTCTGGTCTTCTGGTCTCTTTATGGTTCTGGTAAAGTGCCAAGACAAGCCAAGCCAAGCCAAGTCACAGCCAGTAGAACACATGGGGACAAGTTTCTACCCAAACCTGTTTCGAGTGCTGACATCTTAATATATATATATATATATATATATATATGTAACAGGAATGTAGTTATGTGACCGGTGGTCAGGAGACCGACGGTCACATAACCTCCCCCTACATCCTGCCCCCTCACAACGGTGACGGTCGGTCCACGACAGCTATCCCTGCTATCGCACCATCCATATCCCAAGAGTACTCCAGTGCCCCCTATGGATTCAATGAAAAGGATTTATCTGGTAAGTACCAAAATCCTATTTTTGGTCGAGGCTGTTCTATTAATTATCATCTGCAATGACTGCAAGTTGTACAACAAGAGTGGGAAAGCACATATTCTAATTAAGTTTGCCCTGCCCAAATAAGACAACATTAAATGCTGCCAACTGTCAAATTCTACAGTTATAGAGTTTATTGCTTCTTTTACTTTTATTCTGTAAAGTTCCGATGGATATTTTGAGAACTTAATGCCTAAATATGTTATATATGACTTAGCCCAAGTTATAGGTATCTGTCTTCCCCACCCTGGTCGTACAGTCCCAGTTTTTAAATATAAGCCAACTGATTTAGACAGATTAACCTCAAAACCTGACACTTTCCCAAAGCTATCCAACAACTCAAGAATACCCTCAAGTGAATCTCTGGGGTTGCCAATATATAGTAATGCATCGTCAGCGAATGCTGATAATTTTATTTCTTTTTCCCCTTTTTCGCAGGGCCGGCTCCAGGCCTACCAGCACCCTGAGCGAAAAAATGTTGAAGCACCCCCTACATGCAGGCTCACCTTCAGCGCGCATGCTCCTGGAAAAGTGGGAGTGGCCTCGCAACTTTATATTATCAAACTATAAATAATTCTATTTTCACCCCCCCTCTACACACACAATTAGCAGCCTTACACATAACGCCCACAGTAGTTTTCCTTACACATAATGTCTCCAGTATAGTGTCAGATACACATAATGACCCCAGTAGTACAGTGTCAGATACACATATGCCCACAGCAGTGCCAGATACACATATGCCCCCAGTAGTGCAGTGCTAGATACACATATGCCCCCAGCAGTGCAGTGCCAGATACATGTTATATGCCGCCGCCGGTCACGCATACCACACCCATAAAACAACATCTCCCCAAATAGCAGCCAGCATTAGCACTGCCTGTGTTGGGGGCACTATACTGTATCTCGGTAACCTGCAGGCTGATAACAGGGCTGTATTGCCTAGGAAAGTGGTTCCTAAACTCAATCCTCCAGGCAGCCTAACAGTCAAAGTTTTAAGGATATCTGTGCTTGAGCACAGGTGACCTAAATAGTGCCTCAGTCAATTCGATTTAACAATCTGTGCACAAGTATGGATATCCTTATAAGCTGAAATTATAGGGTACGTTGAGGAAGGGTTTTGAAACCTCATTTAGAGCTCACCTTTATTCCAAAGGGTCTATGTAGGCATCCTTTTTCTACACTTGACAAAATAAAAACGATGAGGGACACTGTGAGAATGGCAGTTTAATTACACAGAGCGGCTTCACTGGTGAGAGTGTGAGAAAAGTCACTTTGATTGGTTAGAGACCAATGGAGGTCTGTTACTTCTAGACAATCAAAGGTCCTGATTCAGAGGTATACATAATGCTGATGTTGGATGCTTTGGAATTGGTTTTTGCTACAGCGCATTGCGTCCAATGTCACACCAAGCATGAGGCCTGATTGTGTCTGTGCAGAGTCACAGGCATCCCAGTCTCATAAAGCATGTGTCCTGATTGTATCCATACAGTCACAGGCGTCCCAGTCCCACAAAGCATGTGTCCTGATTGTATCCATACAGTCACAGGCGTCCCAGTCCCACAAAGCATGTGTCTCAGGGGCGTAGCTACCATAGGTGCAGGTAGTGCAGCTGCTATGGGCCCCAGAGCCGAGAGGGGCCCACATCCCTTGTAACAGTAACATGTGTGATATACATTTTTCACCATTGGTAGGTACAGAGGCCCTTGGGGCCTACTATATATCTAGGTATGGACCCATGGACCTGCTCATTGTAATGTGGTATAAAATGAACTGGAGGGTATTATAATGTTACATAATATGAACTGGTACACTGTAATGTGGCACAATATGATATGAAGGCAGTAGTTATAGTGTGGCATCATTTTATCTGGGGACACTGTATGTGATAAGGTGAATTGGAGATACTGTGCTGCGTAACATGTACTGGCAGCCCAACAATGTGACATAATATGAATTAAGGCACTACTAATTTACTATAGTTCATATAGTAAAATAGGGCTCTATTATGGGGCATACAATAAAAAACTGCTGCAGAGAAGTGTCTCTCTAGAAGCATCTGGACAGGGGCCGCTTCAAAATGTTGCTATGGGGCCACAAAGTTCTGGCTATGCCCCTGATGCATTCTGATTGTATCCGTACAGTCACAGGCGTCCCAGTCACAAAAAGCATGCATCCTGATTGTGTCCATGCAGAGTCACAGGCGTCCCAGTCACACCAAGCATGCGGCCTGATTGTGTCCATGCAGAGTCACAAGAGTCCCAGTCACACCAAGCATGCGTCCTGATTCCGTGCAGAGTCACAGGGATCCTAGTCACACAAAGCATGCGGCCTAATTATGTCCATGCAGAGTCACAGGGATCCTAGTCACACAAAGCATGCATCCTGATTGTGTCCATGCAGAGTCACAGGCGTCCCAGTCACAAAAAGCAAGCGTCCTGACTGTGTCCGTGCAGAGTCACAGGCATCCCAGTCACACCAAGCATGCGGCCTGATTGTGTCCATGCAGAGTCACAGGAGTCCCAGTCACACCAAGCATGCGTCCTGATTCCGTGCAGAGTCACAGGGATCCTAGTCACACAAAGCATGCGGCCTAATTATGTCCATGCAGAGTCACAGGGATCCTAGTCACACAAAGCATGCATCCTGATTGTGTCCATGCAGAGTCACAGGTGTCCCAGTCACACAAAGCATGCATCCTGATTGTGTCCATGCCGCCACCAGATACACGTGGGAGCGGGGGAGCCGTAATTTTTTAGCAGCCGCCCACAGCGCAGAGCACCACCGCACTGATGTGGCAGAGGGGAGAGTAGACTGAAGTTGACTCCTGGCAGCCAGTACACCATGGGGACTGTGACTGCAGCCACAAGCAGCTACCAGCCCCTATTAGCAGCAGCAGGGCTGACAGTTGGAGAATCCTGTGCAAGCTGCCCAGAGGGTGTTCTGAGGAACAGAAGATACGCTGGGGACCCCCACGGCAGAAGAGCATGAGAATCGAGGACACGTAAGCCTGTCTGGTTGTACCAGCGCCTCACACCACACATATATAACATAGCACGGCTCACAGCTCAAAAAGGGGCAGCTACCCTGAACATACCTCCCGCTATCCAATCTATTACGCTACGCTGGGTAAACCCCTGAGATAGTTAAGCAGTCAGCAGGTACCAGCAGTGCAAGAGTGACACAGAGACTCTCTATTGAGTTATGCTACTAAGCAGAGCCTGCCTATTGAGTTACAGTACTGAACAGTACCGTTGAAATAGAACCCTGGTGTGGTTACTAAAGCTTATTAACCACCTCACCACAGCTTTAAGGGACAGAGCCCCTGTCCTCACTCAGCCAGCCAGAACTGGTTTAGGACTTTACTAGTTTGTGCTATGAGACTGTATGTTAAAGTTGATTTACCTTTCCATGGATACAAATACCCTTAGGAACATGAAGGCGCATAACTCTGCTAATTGACTTACCTTTCTGTGGATACAAATATCTTTATCACCGTGTGACATTGCAATTGGTCCATCCTCAGGCGCAAACGCAAGATTTACTCAGGGGGTTTCCGTGTGTGTGTGTATATAAATATATAATATATACAGTATGTATTCTAATTATTATATATATAAAACAAATGGTACGTCACCCCAAAGAAAGAAATCTCACTGCGGCTCCAGCTATAATATCAACGTTTCAATGCTGTTTATTAAAGTGGCAATTTTATCAATGCCACTCTAATAAACGGCATTGAAATGTTGAGGGCACCCTGCATTTTACTTGTTTATGTGGCTGTGCAGGACATATGCATGTATGTATAACATATATTTAATTATTTATTTATTTTTTTACACACAGCACACACACCTTCATACACACACACACACACACACACACACACACACACACACACACACACACACACACACACACACACATACATTCATAAGCATACACACACAAACTTCAATCTTACATATTTATACATACCAGGCAGGCGCTTAGAGAGCAGGCGGGTGGCACTATGAGGATTGAGGGAGCTGCTGTGGTCGAGTATGCGCAGCCAGCAGCTCCCCCCAGACTTTCTCTGTGCAGAGAGCTACGGAGCTCTCTGAAGCTGCAGCTCCGCGATTGCAAATGCGGTCATGGCTTTTATTGAGACAGAGACTCAGCTGTCTCCGTCTCTAAAATTAAATGTTCGGCTCAGGGGGAATTTCCAGGTACTTGGAACCCCTCCTGTGTGCGCCACTGATCCTGCACGCCTTCCTACAAATACTTACCTGATGTCCGTTGACATTATTTCAGTAGTTCACCATTAATGTGCGGGTTTTCATACTCAGAGACACTGATATCAAATGTAAATTAAGGCGCAGGAACTGATTGTTATTGTCAGAAATCACTGCCACCTTCAAAGAGAGGGTCACTGCTTAGCATTAGACCTGCTGACGCTGCCAAAGTCTTGTGTCTACTGCCTCAAGGGACTCCCCAAATGGTGCTGGGTCCTTACTATTTTTAGAGGGCCACCCATGTGCTCTCCTTCCCACTGATCCTTTCAGACATATCACAAGCGGCTTCAAGAAGATTCTTGTCCTTGTGACCAGTCTCTTAATATTATCCTGTTTCTGCTCCCTCAAGTCTGCAGTAGTCCTACAAACCCATATAATTTGCCTACTTTACAATAATAATGACCTATTACAGACATTCCAATCATATTTTAGTGACAGTGGTTACATCTTCATCAACCTTATGATGGTGACTGACGTCTCTGCCGCATGTTGATAAGGAACCTGTAGTGGTATATGTTGTATGCATGCGGGTTTTGAAAAGTTAAGTGCTTGTCAGTTTACAGGTTGGACCAAAGACTGTAATGAGTGGGAACTTATTTATGACCAATGTAGTCTTTAGCTGGGTACACACTTAATGATGTGTACCCAGCACAAAATCGCCTCTGATGGTGCAATTGCCACATGCAGGGTCCTGCTGTAGGGCCGATGGGGGATGTCGCTAGCGACCGAGCTTTAGCAACTTTTTCCATGTCGACCTTTTGTCCATGTTGACCTTTTGTCCACGGTGACCTAAGGCGTGTTGACCAATTGGTGTCGACCTTTTGGGTGTCGACCTGGAGTCCCGTACCCTTTGCCATGGGGAACAAACAATCTAGTTATGTCAGTGGACCTGCTCATTGTAATATGGTATAAAATGAACCGGAGGGCATTACAATGTTACATAATTTGAACTGTGGCACTGTACTATGGCACGATATGAAGTAGAGGCACTGTAATGTGGTATATGAACTGGGGTCACTGTGTGTCATAATGTGAATTACTGTGTTGCCTAATGTGTACTGGCTGCCCTACAATGTGACATAATGTTAAAAAGGGCACTACTCTGGTTCAGAAAATAAAATAGGGCACTACTATGGGGAACAAAATTAACTAGGGCCCTATTACGGGGCCTAACTGCTGCAAAGAGGTGTCTATCTAGAAGCATTGGGACAGGGGCCCATTCAATATGCTGTGCTATGTTATGGGGTCCACAAAGTTCTGGCTACACCCCTGGTCCCCAGGGCCGGATTAAGCCCTCGGGGGGCCCGGGGCACCAAAGACCACCAGCCCCCACAGTTACCCCCCCCCCCCGCTGCTTACATCCCGCAGTCACAGGCAACGGGAGCCACGCTGCAGCAGGGGGAGAAGAGAAGACACCAGGCTGCCGGGGTATGAGGGATCCACGCTGCCGGGGGAGGAGTGCCCTCCTCTCGGGCAGCACGGTCGGGGACTGAGTCAAGCAATCTCCAGCCTCTGCCGCCAGCAGCATCTCTCCTGGCAGCAGTGAAGGCTGGAGATTGCTTGACTCCAGGGCCGTAACTACGTGTGTGCCAGGTGTGCCTGGCACAGAGCGCAGTTGCCCTGGGGGCGCAAGTTACACCAGTACCTCCCACCAGTAGTGTCAGCTAATTCACCCGCTGCCTGCCCACCTGCCTCCGCTGGTGATCTGACTCCTGTCAGATGTGCGCTCTGCGGTGTCTGACACTTTATGGCTGCAGTCGGCAGGCACAAGGACCCAGTGCAGCTCTGCAGTGAACCGTGACCTTTAATCCGGCGCTTCACCAAGGCATCTGCCCATCCCACTCCCTGTCGTCGGGCTCCGGGCTTACAGCGGCACATGCACAATCTGGAGCTAGACCCCTTCCTTCCCCTCCACAGTGCCGGGCACCTGCGCACCTCATCCATGCCGCAGCCCCGCACCAGCTCATTCCTGCTGCCCGCAACTCGGCAGCCGGTTCAGCGCTGCCACTGCTTGGGGACCACGATGTCCTGGAAGCAGTGAGATAGGCACTTCCCCGCCATCACGTCCCTCCCAGCGCTCTACTCTAGAGGGTCTACAATGGGTCTCTTCTATTCAGGCTGGCCAGCCACCAGGTGATTTTATATCTTATAACCTTTCTAAAAACTAGCTCAGTTTATTACAGTACGGTACCGCTTACCATAAGACTAATGAGGCATTATTCCACACATTCATAAAAATCCGTATCGTTGGCTTGGACCTACTTGCCTCCCACCTATTAATACGTGGAAAAATGTGACTGTCTTTATTCCTGAAAGTAGGTTCGTCCACATCTGTGATATTTTTCAATTATTGTACTGCAGACGGATACACAGGATACTGACTATTCACGAGTGGAGACTGTCCTCTGGAAGTTTTTAAACATAAAACAGTGTGACGTAATGTGTAAAATAGGGAAGCTGTCTGCCGTAATGTGTAAAAAGGGGACGCCGTCTGCCGTAATGTGTAAAAAGGGGGATGCTGTCTGCCGTAATGTGTAAAAAGGGGGATGCTGTCTGCCGTAATGTGTAAAAAGGGGGATGCTGTCTGCCGTAATGTGTAAAAAGGGATGCTGTTTGCCGTAATATGTAAAAAGGGGGACGCTGTTTGCCGTAATATGTAAAAAGGGGGCGCTGTCTGTCGTAATGTGTAAAAAGGGAGACTGTCTGCTGTAATGTGTAAAAGGGGCTCTACCTGGTGTAGTGGCGCTACTGTGTAGCGTAATTTTAATAATGGAGACTACTGTGCACCGTAGTATGAATTGGTATTATTTTGTGGCCACGCCTCTTCCCTTTGAAGCCACGCCCCTTCCCATGAAGCCATGTCCCTATATATTTTTTGCGCCTATCTTGCATGGTGGGGGGCGCCAATGCCGTTTCTTGCACACAGCGCTAAAATACCTAGTTACGGCACTGCTTGACTCAGTCCCCGACCGTGCTGCCCGAGAGGAGGGGGGAGGAAGCCGCATGCACAGCGTGGATCCCTCCTGCCCCGGCAACCTGTATATCGGTGCAGAGCTTCGGCCGGGGGGCCCCTTAAAACAGGGGGGCCCGGGGTACTGACCCCCGGGGCACCCCCCTTAATCCGGCTCTGCAGTGGTCCCCTTTGTGTCCGTGCCTCTGGGGTTTTTTTTTTTGTTGCAATGCTCGTGTTATCATGACATTGTGCCATTAAAGTGAAGAAGATCAGGGAGCCAGAAGACTAAAGGCGTGTACACACGGTGCGATGTGCTGTACAGCCCGACATTGACTATTCGATGTGGCTGGAGGCTGGCCCCACCAATATAGTCAATGTTGGGCTGCCTGTACAGTCTATTTTTTTTCTTGCGATGCTGATCCCACGGGACAGCGCATCGGCATCGCAAGGACTATACACACAGGGGGTCATTCCGAGATGATTGTAGCGGTGCTAAATTTAGCACAGCTATGATCATTCACACTGACATGTGGGGGGACGCCCAGCACAGGGCTACCCACCCTGCAGGAGTGCAAAGGCATCGCACAGCGGTGATGCCTTTGCACTTCAAGAGTAGCTCCCGACCAGCGTAGCTTTAGCGTGCTGGCCGGGAGCTACTCATCACTCCCCGGCCCGCAGCACCTGCGTGTGACATCACGCAGCCGCTGCGTCCTGCCCCCCATTCGGTCCGGCCACGCCTGCATTGGCCAGACCGCGCTCACAAAACGGCGGCCATATGCCGCGGCTCCGCCCTCCGCCCTCTGCCCAGTGACTGCCTCTGCCTGTGAATCAGGCAGAGGCGATTGTTGCGGCCCGACGGTCTTCGGCCATCTGGCATGCACTGGCGCACTATGGCTCCAGCGCATGTGCAGTTCTGACCCGATCGCACCGCTACGATAAACTGCAGCGTGCGATCGGGTCAGAATGACCCCCACGGTGCGATATGCACTATATTTTCTTATGATTTTTACTATATAGTCAAAATTGTAAGAAAAATTGCGCCGTGTGTACACACCTTAAGGGCAGCTGGAGGGACAGAGGGGGCATGAGGCAAGAGAGACTTGATGCTGGAGGGGAGGCGG